>NC_080178.1:30301956-30601956 GCF_950295315.1 Erinaceus europaeus
ATTCCACCACCAAGCTAATTTATATCTTTCTGGATTATATTCTAAGGCTCTCTGACCCATTTTGAGATGCCACTTACTTAAATCTTAAACTTCATTTCTGTGTTTGACAGCGATGCCATTGTTTTGCTTATTTCTCAACTGGAAGGCTGGCATTCTCCTCTGAGACTGATGCCAACTGAGCTCTGTGTATCAGCCAGTAGGAGTCACTTGGAGCAGATGGTCATCATCCTTCCCCACAGTCCAAATCCCTGGTCTGGGTGGCAAAGTCCCAAGACCACACCTACATACATGCCAACTGTCCTTATTTACTAAGATACTTCTTCTTACTTGTTTAGCTTAATAAATCATTTTCCCTAATATCTTTCTAAATGATTCACACTCTTCAACTTTTTTGGACCTGTTTTTCTATTAGAATTTCTTACTTTTAAACATTTCTTATTACTTATGCTCGAGAATGCATGCTTTTAATCCTAATTTCTTCTTGTTGCCATAGATATTTATTGGGTTGTCGAAAAAGTCATGATGTATTTTTTCTATCACGACTTTTCCAACCACCCAATACCTCTAATGAAAGACACTGTATAGTTTGTGTTATACAGGTATGAAATTTAAATTTGATTCAAGTGAGAAAGTCTATAAATTATCACTTCTACATTTCTATTCTTCTGACTGAAAATATTAAAGTTAAATTTTACTTTATCAAGAACAAATAAGTGAATATCTGTTTTACGTCTCCAAGGAAAATCTTAATGAACTTTAAGTTGGTAAAATTTCCAAAGATTAATGAGTACCTAGCTTTATAATAGGGCACAGCATACAGATTAATACCTAAGAAGACTAAAATTTTATAAATCATTAAAAACAAAACAAATAAAAAACCTCTTAAGTCACATTGTTCTCCACTTCTGGAGATATATTATTCAATCTAGCTAATCTATATGAAAATATAATCAAATTATTAATTCATGTCGGTTTTGGATGAAAAAGTGTCATATCATATACAGAGATATAAAAAATTCTGGTAAAAAATGTCAGATCCTATCATGATCATAATGTAATCAAGTAAACAACTGAGTCTTAACAATTTGCAATAAAGTTTCCTTTTGAATTAACCAGACTATTTAAGGAATTCTCTTAAATAAATCCATGTGTTTATGGATAACTTTATTCCTGAAAAGTAATAAGTAGATTAAGTTGTTATTAAATGAGACATAGTATTGGACTTAGAATTAAATGAGTTCTATTATTAAGGAATTCTCTTAAATAAATCCATGTGTTTATGGATAACTTTATTCCTGAAAAGTAATAAGTAGATTAAGTTGTTATTAAATGAGACATAGTATTGGACTTAGAATTAAATGAGTTCTATTATAAGTCTTGAATAAAAACTCTTTAAGTACAAATAACCTCTCCTGATATTTTTGTGAATCCACATTTTAAAAATATGTGGCTTATTTAAACTGATGTATACATCTACTTATGGAACTTGCCAAAGCATGAAAGATAAAATCGAAATGTCAAAACATAATCCAATCTATTCAGCTCTATTACTGGAGCTTATAGCAATTTCCTTTCAAGGAACAGAGACATCCTGAAAAGACCAAAAAACTAATAGGAAAAGAGGAATAAATTCCTCCTTGCATAGAATATCAATGTAACATTTAGTGTAGTGATACGCGTTTTTAAAGTTGTGTCACTTGAGAAAAGCAGGCCAAAGAGAAAAGATACGGCACAGACAAAACTTCAGTTTTTGTAGTGTCCAAGTAGCAGATTTCTACTTTCCTAGCATTGGAGAAATTGGTACGTTGAGAGTGTAGGTGATATATAGTCCATTCTAAGAAAGGAAGACATAAGGGGATAAATCATTTAATTATGACAATCAGGCTCATCAATATTTGTGATGACTTAATATGAGGTTGAGACTGGTAAATAGAAACTACTCAAGTTCAGTTCATAATTAGAAAAACCTTCAAAAAGTATGATGGGAAAAACAATGTTACTGGTGCATGAAAATGAGCATTGACAGAAATAAAGCAACAGAAATTTTATACTAAGCAGAGTTTTATGAGATGATATATAGCATTAGTACTATTTTTTGCAGCTTAGGGGAAGGAAAGCAAATTCTTGTTTTAGTAAAGGGAAGTAAATCCTTGCCTTTCGTGGTGACACTTTAAAAAATAGGATGGCTGGGAGTCAGGTGGTAGTGCAGTGGGTTAAGTGCATGTGGCTTGAAGCACAAGGACCGGCTTAAGGATCCGGGTTCAAGCCCCCGGCTCCCCACCTGCAGGGGAGTCGCTTCACAGGCGGTGAAGCAGGTCTACAGGTGTCTATCTGTCTCTCCTCCTCTCTGTCTTCCCCTCCTCTCTCCATTTCTCTCTGTCCTATCTAACAACAATGACATCAATAACAACAATAATAAAAAAGGGCAATAAAAAGAGAAAATAAATAAATAAATATAAAGAAAATAGGATGGCTTAAAAATTCTTAAGTAATACATTTGTTTCCAAGATCTAAGTGGTAGTGGAAATGTTAATATAACTATTCTATTTGGGAATGAGGAGATAGCTTAACGGTTATGCAAAAAGGCTTTCATGCCTGAGGCACCAAAATTCCCAGACTCAATCTCCAGCAACATCATAAGCCAGAGCTCAGCAGTGCTCTAGTAAACAAACAAACAAACAAAAAATACACACACACACACACACACACACACACACACACACACACATATATGCTTTAGTCATTTGTAGAAGATCAGCTATTCATCTTTTTAATATCCCTTTAAAAATGTTTGTTTATTTATTTAGTAAGAGAGAAGGAGAGGCTTATACTGGTCTGGCATGCATGGTAACAAAGATTGAACCTGGGTTCCTATACATGCAAGTCCTGTACTCTACTCTTTAAGCTACGCCCCCACCCCCACCCAAATAGCAGAGTATTGAAGCTCCCCCGTGCCATAGTATTTCCATGTGGTGTACTGGGGATTGGAAACTGGATTGTATACATAGCGAATAAGCCATCCTTCAAGGAAAGTTATATCATTGATCCCAAGGTCAATTAAGTTTAAGCAGAGAATATTTGTACAGTTAAGACATCAGACATTCACAACATCTCAAACAAAGGGAAAGGCTAGAAAATAAAGTCTCCAGTTTTACGTCTCTACTACAATGAATTGCGAATGGGAAAAAACAATTCAACTTTTAAATTAATTTCTTTGGAGAAGGATCAGTGCATTCTATGGGTACACTAGGCACAACTTTTCGCTATTTGCTTTATAGCACTAGAATAAAAGATTAGTTTCTCAACATGTATAGTCATTTAAATAAAATATATTAATAAAATCTTATTTTTCACTGGACAAAATGTTGAATATAACTAAGTCACAAGCTTTTATCTAGCAACAAAAAGGACTAGATGCTAATATGTAATACAACATGGTTTTATTATTTAAGATATTTAAATGCTATTTTTTTAATTAAAAAGTTCCATCCTCCCTGTGAACATATCATTAACATCCACTCTCCCTGTGAACGTATCATTAACAAAAGAACAAAAATCAAAGCATAATAATTTCATCTAAAATGCTTCAGTATGAGGTGAGGTCTTGCATAATATCTTATGACGCATGCTGCCTGATAAAATTTGTGCTGCTTAACACTAAAAATGGAGAACTTCCTATTTTTACAACTGCAGGGTCATAATAGTCTAGTCTAGTTCAAACAGTGCAATATTATCTAGAAAACCTAGGACTTATAGTCTGAGCTCCTACAATTCTTGCAACTTGATTTTTCAATAATCAGTAACCTCAACTATGCTACTACAAAACTCAAACAGACCCTTTTGTTTGTTGGAGTGACAGAAATTAAAGACTGTGATGTCACAAAAAAATTTCTCAAGGAATTTGCTTGGAGATAAACTCAGTTATGGAATGGGGTTGTCAGTATTTCTGAGATTACAAATTGAAAACCGGGTTGAATAAATTGATGACTGTATTAGATGGCTTTTAATACCATGTCATAACTTTACTGATTATAGTCTGTCTTGGACTTAAAACATAAAATTTATCAATGATGACAAATATAGAGTTGCTTAATTGGTGTCTTAGATCTTTATTAGAAAAGTGTAACAACTAGTAAGGGAAATACTTTCTTTAGACCAGAGAGCCATGGCAATAATACATTAAACAGACTCTGATTTCTTATCTAAAGTAAAAGGGAAATGACAGATACTTCTTTAGTATATACTCTTTAATAAGAAATTGTTATCCTTGTGTTTAAAAGACACACCCTGCATGCATTTTTATAGAAATAGAACAAACTTTTAACCTCTACTTCTATGAGCCATTTTTTTTCTAAACAACACATTTCCTTTTCTTAGAAAAGCATTTGAGTAAACAGTTAGTCCTGGCATCTTGTGTAATGAGTCCTACCAAGCTTAGGATTCTTTTAATCACATTCAAGAGGCATTTAGAAGTACTTCACCTCTGACAAAGTTTAGTGTGCGTGTGTGCACATGCATGAGTGTTTTCAACTTTAGAAAGTGAGCACTGAAAAAGGATATTGAAGAACTCTAAGAGCTTATTAACCAGCACTCCTTCTCATCTCCTTAAAGAAACATGGAGAGCTAAAGAGCTTCTGTGAAGATCAGTGGAAATAAAGATGTGTAGCATATTGTGTGTAAAAGGAACAGTATACTTATTTGTCAGCTCTCAAATGACAGGCTGCTGCTCTGTATTACTGGTACTGAAAATATTATGCCTGGCAAAGTAGATGTGAAAAAAAAAATCTGTATTTGGATTTGAAAAGAATCCCATGAGGTAAAATGTAACCAAACCTATCTTTCTTTCCCTAGCATTGGGCTTCCTCTCCTTTCCCTGAGAAATTTGTTTTTATATCCTACAGTAGACCTAAAACTCAGGGGCCAATTTCTTTCATTCCTTTCCAGGCTTTCCACAGTTTGGGAATAGCAAATAAACACCTATTAAACCTATCAATACGTTATAAAGAGGATACATATCAAGTAAATTGAAGGTATATTCTGACTTATTTATGTTTCTTAAGATGGCACACACTGTTTAAAAACCTATCCCTAAATTCTTTAAAAAATTATATTTATTTATTTATTCCCTTTTGTTGTACTTGTTGTTTTATTGTTATAGTTATTATTGATGTCATTGTTGTTGGATAGGACAGAGATGGGGAACACAGAGAGGGGGAAAGAAAGATATAGACACCTGCAGACCTGCTTCACCACCTGTGAAGTAACTCCCCTGCATGTGGGGAGCCGGGGGCTTGAACCGGGATCCTTAATGCCAGTCCTTGAGCTTTGCGCCACCTGTGCTTAACCTGCTGCGTTGCTGCCCGACTCCCCTATCCCTAGGTTTTATGAGATATTTCATATTCTTTTAAAATGGAAAGTACTGCAGTCTCAGTCTGGATCCACACTGTCTTCATAAGTAACAACTCATGTCTAAGGGGTGATTTCTAAATGCCTCTCAGTTTATCCATATTAATGTGTATCAAAGAAAAAGCAATTAGATAAAACAAACAATTAGAACAAATGAACAAACAATTAGATAAAATAATTGATACAGGGACGGGACAGGCGGTGATCATACACATTGCCATTCTGGAGGACCCAGGTTCAAACACCTGCTCGTGAGCAGGAAGCAAGTACTGCAGGTGTCCTATCAAATAAAGAAAGGGGAAAAATAAAAAGGGAAAACTGGCCATGGGGATGGTAGATTCCTTGCACAGGCACGGATCCCCAGTGATATCCTTGGTGGCAATTAAAAAATAAATAAATAAAATGAAAGCCCTTAAAAAGTAAATGCCATACATAAGCAAGAGCTTGAAATCATAGAAATAAAGCTCTAGAAAAGCAGATGTGCTCAGGATTCATATAAGTTAAATCTCCCTTTCTTTCCTTTTTGCATTCTCCCCTTCCTCTCCAAAGTTTAATAAGCATTTAACTTTGTAGCAGAAAGCAAGTTAGTTAGAGCTAGAAGGCCTAGGCCTCCAGAAGAGGCTACGAAAGAGTTGTCAGCAGAGTGCTGATAGTCACTGACAGGCTTTAGCACATGAGGAAAGGTTTTGAGGAGCAGGTACTATTTCAGTTAAATTTCAAGGCAAATTAGACAGGCAGCTATAGAGACTTGGAAAAGAAAACAAACGGCAAATGTAGAGTCATAGAGGGTGTGACAAGACTTGGTTATTCAATACAACTGGAGTTCAAGGTTTGTTCAAAGAAATAGCAGAAGGATGGAGAAATAAGGAGGGAAACAGCAAGTGAAAGGCTTTTATTTTGATGGTAAAGGGGAACTAGTGACTGGCTTAACTGATCAGAAGCAAAACAATTAGATCTGTTCCCTGAAAATATTACTTCAGCTACACATTACTTTTTTAATTTTTAAAAAATATTTTATTTATTATTGGATAGAGACAGAAATTGAGAGGGGAGGGGAGATAGAGAAGGAGAGAGACAGACACACAGCACTGCTTCACTACTCTTGAAACTTTCCCCCTGCAGGTGGGGACCAGGGGCTTGAATCTGGGTCCTTGCACACTGTGATGTGTGCGCTTAACTAGGTGCACCACCGCCTGGCCCCACTACACATTCTTTGAGAAATGGAAAGAGGAGGGGAAGACAGAGAGGGGGAAAGAAAGATAGACACCTGTAAATCTGCTTCACCGCCTGTGAAGTGACTTCCCTGCAGGTGGGGAGCCGGGGGCTTGAACCGGGATCATTATGCCGCTCTTTGCGCTTCGCGCTTTGGCTTTGCACTTTGGCTTAACCCTGCGCTACCGCCTGACTCCCTACACATTCTTCTTCTTTTTTTCAAAATTTAAAATCTTGATTACTTTTACTGAATATTTTTTTCTTTTTTTTAAATTTATTTTTTATTTAAGAAAGGATAAATTAACAAAACCATAGGGTAGGAGGGGTACAACTCCACACAGTTCCCACCACCGAATCTCCATATCCCATCCCCTCCCCTGATAGCTTTCCCATTCTCTATCCCTCCAGTAATTCCTCTCCTGGGGTTATACCCCAAGGACTCCATAACATCCAACCAAAAAGAGGTGTGTACTCCTATGTTCATAGCAGCACAATTCATAATAGCTAAAACCTGGAAGCAACAAAGGTGCCCAACAACAGATGAGTGGCTGAGAAAGCTGTGGTATATATACACAATGGAATACTATACAGCTATCAAGAACAATGAACCCACCTTCTCTGACCCATCTTGGACAGAGCTAGAAGGAATTATATTAAGTGAGCTTAGTCAGAAAGATAAAGATGAGTATGGGATGATCCCACTCATCAACAGAAGTTGAGAAAGAAGATCTGAAAGGGAAACTAAAAGCAGGATCAGACTAAATCGAAAGTAGGGCACCAAAGTAAAAACCCTGTGGTGAGGGGTAGACATGCAGCTTCCTGGGCCGGTGTGGGGTGGGAGTGGGTGGGTGGGATGGGACAGTCTTTTGGTGGTGGGAATAGTGTTTATGTACACTCCTAGTAAAGTGTAGTTATATAAATCACTAGTTAATTAATATCAGAGGGGGAAAATTAATTGTATGTCTTGAAGTTTTTAAAACACAGACTGAGATTTTTTAATATATAGGCTGTGTATTTGATATGCGGACTCTCTTAAAAGCTTAGACCAAGTAGATCAGAAGCAACCAATGGCACAGCTATCTACAAGATACTGGGTACTATACACATTCTTACAGGGCGATTAAGTGGTCAGAGAATGGTAGGGAGGGGACAGCAAACTTGGCATTCAAGAGATCAACCAGGAGAGAAGGGAAAGGTATCCAGGAAAATCTAGGACAGTAATGATGAGATCGCAGACCCCAAACAAAGTTGGAGAAATCAAGGTTAGATGGTTAGATGAGTGGATGGATATAAAGATGAATGGATGGACTTAATTTTAATAGATGTTTATTAAATTCTTAGTATTTGCCAGATACTATCTTAGGTAACTAGGTTGATTAGTGCTCTTCTGCTATTTCAGGATTCTACTTGAATCTGGTTATTTCTTTTTGATGTCCTCTACTCTGTAATAATTTCTCAGGTTTTCAGTGCCTGTTAAGCACAACCTTAACACTTCTGAAGACTACTGATGAGTTATTTTATAGACTATTCCTCAATATGTATCTGCTGAAGTTTTCTCATGACTAAAATTGTCCATTTTTTTTTTTTTTTTGGTAAGACCATGAGAGGATGACACTGCATTGTCTGCTTTTCAGGGCACTTTACAAAGAGATTCACTTTGTCTTTATGACAACTATTAGGAGGGTAGGAAAAGTTAATTCCATTTTTGATAATCTTGATTTCAAGCTGCTTTGGGATAATAAATAAAGATCTCCAGGAAGTTGTTTGGACAGTGCAAGAGAAAGTTTGAGTGTGTAGTTCATTGACACAGTGTTCCTCCAGGTTAAACCTTTCTTTTTTTTTATATATTTATTTTTATTTATTTATTCCCTTTTGTTGCCCTTGTTGTTTTATTGTTGTAGTTATTATTGTTGTCATTGTTGTTGGATAGGACAGAGAGAAATGGAGAGGGGAGGGGGAAGATAGAGAGAGGGGAGAGAAAGATAGACACCTGCAGACCTGTTTCACCGCTTGTGAAGCGACACCCCTGCAGGTGGGGAGCCAGGGCTTGAACCAGGATCCTTATGCGGGTCCTTGTGCTTAGTGCCACCTGCGCTTAACCCACTGCGCTACAGCCTGACTCCCAGGTTAAACCTTTCTGAAAGGTACTATGGCACCCCCATCCCACATATGGTATTAATAGTTACTGGATTTTCAGTAATTCTCTAACATTTCAATTTTGGGTACCCCTCCTTCTCTCACATTCTCCAAAAGGTAGACCTAGAAGAAGACATAGTTGTTGCTAGTTGACAGAAGAATTTATGTGATGTGTGAGGTTAAGATTTAAAAGACTGATGCTTTTTTATGTGTATGTATATGAGATAGATAGATAAATAGATAGACAGAAAGAAAAAGACACCAGACTACTGCTCAGCTTTGGCATATAGTAGTGCTGGAAATTTAATAACGGCACTCAGATATGCATGTCCTATACTCATAAATACTGCACTATACCCACCTGAAATTAAGTAGGGGCTTATAAGCCTTATAATGAATTGAGCCCAGAAACTACCTTTGGCCTTTTTGTTCTTGGCTATAGCTAGAGTAGCATTACAACAAGTGCTAAAAAGCTCAAATAAACAATAAATAAAGACTGCACACCTTAAAGACTTAGAAGAAGAGGAACAAAGGAAGCGTTGTTGTTGTTATTGATGTCATCACTGTTGGATAGGACAGAGAGAAATGGAGAGAGGAAGGGAAGACAAGAGAGGGAGAGAGAAAAATAGACACCTACAGACCTGCTTCACCACCTGTGAAGCAACTCCCCTGCAGGTGGGGAGCTGGGGGGGGGGGCTCAAACCGGGATCCTTATGCGGTCCTTGCGCTTTGTGCCACATGTGCTTAACCCACTGCGCTACCCCAGCTCCCATACAGATGAATTCTACAAAACCTTCAAGGAAAAGTTAATTCTTCTATTTTTAAAACTTACAAAAGATTGAAGACACAGGAACACTCCCTTCCACCTTCTATGAAGTCATCATAACCCTGATACCAAAAGCAGACAGGGATACAATAACAACAACAAAGAAAACTACAGACCAATATCTCTGATGAACATAGATGCTAAAGTATTGAATAAAATTCTAGCCAACCGGATACAGCAGTATATTAAAAAGATTGTTCATCATGACCAAGTGGGGTTTATCCCAGGGATGCAAGTTTGGTTTAATATACGTAAATTAATCAGGGGAGTGGATGGGATACAGAGTTCTGGTGGTGGGAATTGTGTGGAGTTGTACCCATTTTATTCTATGGTTTTGTCAGTGTTTCCTTTTTATAAATAAAAATAAATAAATAAATATCAATGAATGTGATCTACGGCATCAATAAAAGCAAAACCAAAACCACATGATTATCAATAGATGCAGAGGAAAGCCTTTGACAAAATCCAACACCTCTTTATGATCAAAACACTATAAAAAAATGAACAGATGGAAAATTCCTCAAGATAGTGGAACCCATATATAGCAAACCTATAGCTAACATCATACTCATAGGTGAAAAACTGGAAGCATTCCCTCTCTCAGATCAGGCACTAGACAGGGCTGCCCACTATCACCATTACTATTCAACACAGTGCTAGAAGTTCTTGCCATAGCAATCAGCAGGAGCAAGGAATTAAAGGGATACAGATTGGAAAGGAACAAGTCAAATTCTCACTACTTGTAGATGATATGATAGTATATATTAAAAAACCTAAAGACTCCAGTAGGAAGTTTTTGGAAATTATCAGGCAATATAGTAAGGTGTCAGGCTACAAAATTAACAAACAAAAGCCAGTGACATTCCTCTATGCAAACACTAAGGTAGCAGAAGATGAAATCCAGAAATCAATTCCTCTTACTATAGCAACAAAAACAAAATACCTAGGAATAAACCTAACCAAAGAAGTAAAATACTGGTATGCTGAAAATTATGAGTCACTAATCAAGGAAATTGAAAAAGACACAAAGAAGCGGAAAGATATTCCATGTTCAAGTGTTGGAAGAATTAACATCATCAAAATGAATATACCGCCCAGAGTCACATATAAATTTAATTCAATCTCCATCAAGATTCCACCTGATTTTTTTTAGGAGATTAGAACAAATGCTACAAATGCTTATCTGGAATAAGAAAAAACCTAGAATTGCCAAAACAATCTTGAGAAGAAAGAACAGAACCAGAGGCATCACACTCCCAGATATCAAACTGAATTATAGGGCCATTGTCATCAAAACTACTTGGAACATAAGTAGACACACTGACCAGTGGAATAGAATTGAGAGCCCAAAAGTAAGCCCCCACACCTATGGGCATCTAATCTTTGACAAGTATTCTCAGACTATTAAATGGGGAAAGGAGAGTCTCTTCAAGAAATGGTGTTGAAAAAATTGGGTTGAAACATGCAGAAGAATGAAACTGAATAACTATATTTCATCAAACACAAAAGTAAATTCCAAATGGATCAAGGACTTGGATGTTAGACCAGAAACTATGAAATATAGGAAACATTGATTGACTAAACCATAGGCTGAGTTCTATCAGCAACCTGTTCCTACTTCCTAGGAGTATTCTGGGGGGGGGGGGGGGGGTATTGTGTCAGCAACAAAATCTAAAGAAGAATAACTACCAACAAAAATAATCAGCTTCTGGTACGTACTTCCATCAGTCTATAAAAAGTCATGAGCTGGGGCTGGGAGATAACTTACCGGGTGGAGTTTAAGCCTTACTATGCATAAGGCCTTGGGTTTGAGCCAGCATTACAAAGGAGCAGCATGGAAGTAACAGGGACACTCTACTGATGGTGGAGCATTGCTGTGGTGTCTCTCCCTATCTTTCTGTGTCTAAAACAAATAATTAAAAAAAAAAAAAGCTCAGAGAGGTTACTCGATGTTGTTATCACACATGCATGAGGGCTTTTGTTCATTCTCTGCTGCTGCATATAATAATTATGAGTTGTGAAGATTCAGAGAAGCTGATAAGGAATAAAGTGTTTGAAGTAGTCCTGATAATGTGCAGTAAAGGCATGTTTTAAATTTTAAATTTTATTTTCTTGTGATGTGGTTATAAATAAATTTAGTTTTGTTTTCTAGTGATATGGTCAAATTTATTTAATTTTAGTATTTATCCTTTGTTCTTTCATCCACAATTCCATTCTCTTTTTACCTACATTCCACAGAGACCTCATTAAAAAAAAAAAGCATGCAAAGAGGCTCCAAATTCTCATGGTTAACTATAAATAGAAATTAAATACTGAATGTTTTAATGATCATTTGTTAGAATTAGAAATCACTGACAGAGGAAGTAATTTGGAATAATAGCTATGTGGATATGTATAAAAGACTCGAGTCCAAGTTGCTGAGGAAAGTATCTCTTAGAAAATCTAACATGACTATACAGGGCCATATATAATAGCTGCATTTTTATCATATTGTTTCCACTCTGTAACTAAACTGCTTCTAAACCTTGTTTATCTATTGGTGGAACTATTATGTCTACTTCTTCATTTTACCATAGTTTTTCTGTCTTTTATATTCTCAGTAACAGTAACTACATCCCTGGCTCTTTTCCCTGCCTCTATCTACTACATTCTGCACACTTCTTTTGTCCCAACATTTATTAAATATTGCTTTCAGCACACTAAGAAACTACAATGGTTTTATATCTTCAATGGCTTTTAAGGTATTCCACAAACCATGCCATCTCAGTTATTTTCCTCAGTACAAACTGTCTTTAGCCAGGTCACTATCCAGATAGTTTCGAAGTATGTCTCAATGACATTCAAACCTCCTTGCCTTTACCTGTGCTTTTCTCTGTAAGAAAAGCCTTCCAGAGTTTTTCTAAATCTACCACATTTCAAGAATTTATAAAATATAACTCCTTCTTTGTACTAGACCTAGCTGATTTTATTTGCTGAGCTATATATATCACAGACTACTCTGCAGACTTTTATACTTTTTAATAGATGACTTCTTATCTACTAACCTTTTCTGATGTGTTATACTTATTTTTAAAAGGCTTATTTTATTGATTACATGTCAGTAAGAGATTTGTATGAGACAGGGAGAGGGAGAGAAAGAAGTCTAAGCTCACTCTGGTACCAGAGTGTACCAGATCAAACCAAGAGCCTCAGGCATGAGTCCAACACGTTCTACCACTTGAGTCATTTTCCAGCCCCTGACTTATTCTATTTATAAGTTCACGGAGGGCAACAGCGATAGTCTGATGCATGTGGACACAAAAAGACACTAATAACATACACAGTTCAATGTTCATTAAAGTACTTGTCAAGGGCTGGAAAATAGGTCACCTGGTAAAGCACACACCTTTTATGAGCAAGGACCCAGTTTTGAGGCCTAGAATGGGAATACTATGGACAGTATGGGGGGCAGGGAGAGTGGCTCCAAATTCAGAAGAGCTATGCTGTCACGTCTCTTTCCCTTTATAAACAAACAAACAAAAACAAACAGGCTGGGAATAGGGTAATCGTGTAAGTATAAAGCCCTAGTGCTGCAGGAGAAAAGAAAAAACTGACAACCAAAATCTGTGATTTAAGATCTTGGTTTATGGGGCTGGGCAGTGGTGCATCTAGTAGAATGCCGGTGTTACCATTTGTGAGGACAAACTTCTGTTCTCCACCCCCGGGTGGAAACTTCATTAAGCAGTGAAGCAGTGTTATAGGTCTTTCTCTTTCTCTTTCTCTTCCTCTCTCTCTCTCTCCCCCTTTCCTCTCTATTTCTATCAGGGAAAAAACAAAAACAAAACAACAACAACAAAACAAACAGATCCTGGTTTACCTTGCTGGAGAGGAATTTATTTAGTTGTATAAGAGGAAGAGATAATAATATTTACTACTGTGAGTGAACACAACTTAAAAAAAAAAACAAACCCTGTTCATTGTAGAAAAAGAAAGCAACTGTAGGATGTTCTAAAATTATCTTCAGTTGCTAATCTCTAAATGAAATTGTGATGCACAATGGTAAAATACTCTGGTTTGCATATTTTAAGAAAAGCTCTTTTCTGGGTATAGTCCAAATGTAATTTTAGATAATTTTTTTAGGTAATAATTTTTATGCTTTCATATGTTTCATCTTGTATTAAAGTTGTTTGGCACTAAATATAAAAAAAGGCTTTCATGACTTGATATTAACTTTTCTTCTAACTTCACTTTCCTACCTGCTTCTAGGTAGCTAGAAAAAACATTTATCATTGTTTAAAAAGTTAAGTTTCTTCTGCCACTTGGTTTGGAACACACTGCCTATGAGAGAAAGTCAAATTAATTTATTTTGTCCATGGAAGTTATTGCTTGATGACTCCACCATTCCCAGTGGCCATTTCCCCTCTATCTTTTTGATGAGAGACAGTAATGGGAAGGAGGGGTGACTCGAGAAGGGGGGGGGCAGAGCTACAGTAATGCTCCACAATTGAGAAGATTCTCATGGGCAGGCAGGGATCAGGGGACTGAGCATGGTTCTTGCACATTACCGGTAACATTTGCTCTCTACCAGATGCACTACCACCTGGTCCCCAGAAAGTCAAATTTATTGTTGTCCTTGTTTTTTTATTGTTATAGTTATTGTTGTTGTTGGATAGGACAGAGAGAAATGGAGAGAGGAGGGGGAGACAGAGAGGGGGAGAGAAAGACAGACACCTGCAGACCTGCTTCACCGCCTGTGAAGCGACTCCCTTGCAGGTGGGGAGCCGGGGGCTCGAACCGGGATCCTTAAACGGGTCCTTGCGCTTTGCGCCACCTGCACTTAACCCGCTGCGCTACCGCCCGGCTCCCCTGGAAAGTCAAATTTAAAGTGCATGTTTTTGTGGTTTCTTACTTGAGGCTTATATTTATGTTTTTATTTTTAAATATTTATTTTCCCTTTTGTTGCCCTTGTTTTATTGTTGTGTTATTATTGATGTCGTCTTTGTTGGTTGGATAGGACAGAGAGAAATGGAGAGAGGAGGGGAAGACAGAAGGGGGAGTGAAAGATAGATACTTGCAGACAAACTTTACCGCCCGTGAAGCGACTCCCTTGCAGGTGGGGAGCTTGGGGCTCGAACCGGGATTCTTAGGCTGGTCCTTGCACTTTGCGCCACCTGCACTTAACCCGCTTCGTTACCACCCGACTCCTGGAGCTTATATTTAAAAGCACTCCTGCTTTGCTCTAGCTATGGTGACTTACTACTTATCGGATACCTTTCCAGAATGGTACTGACACCACTCTTTCAATGCACCTCAGTTTTGACTGTCTGAGGATGAATATCTTTTTGGAGCAACTACATGTTGTCCATGAAATACTATATTGGACCAGAAGCAACTCATCTTACCAGTATATAAGATATAGTTATTTGTAAAAAGCATTAAATGATATAAATCATGGTAAGGTCTTAATTGGTACAGTAAATCCTAACCATGGGATTTTCAAAGTAAACCAAGTTCTCAAATAATTTGGTTACAATAATAATTATCTATTGCCTTCTTAAACTCTAAGACAGCAAGGAACTTTCTTCCATAGTCTATCTATAAAACCAGCATTTCTCCCAGTCCTAGAACCTCTGGGGCTTTGCTCGTTTTCCTTCATGCTTCTCTTGATCCATACCATTTGATACTGCATCTGCTGAGCTCAACCAAATCAATGCAACCAGTGCCACCTTGACTTCAAACTGTGTCTAGAGATGCCAGACCTAGGATGTTAACCCCTTCAGCTACATTACTCTGCCACCAAGTTGCAGATGCTACCATGACACCAACCTGACTTCCTTGGGCAGACAACCTCATCAGATCCCTGCCTCACTATGGAAAGACAGAAACAGGCTGAGGGTATGGCTCGACCTGTCAATGTCTATGTCCAGTGGAGAAGCAACTACAGAAGCCTGACCTTCTACCTTCTGCACTCCATAAAGATCTTTGGCCCATACTCCCAGAGGGATAAAGAATAGGGAAGCTTCCCATGGAGGGGGTGGGATATAGAAGTCTGGTTGTGGGAACTATATGACTTATACCCCCCTTTATCCCACTATCTTGTCGATCATTATTAAATCACTAATAAAATATTTTTTAAAAAAGAAATACTATGTTAAAATGATCTCAGCTATATCTAACATGTTTTGTTACAAAATTCCTCTATTTCCCCCTTACTTTTTAACAGAGAGACACAGATCATATTTATATAATTCTCTTTTAAAAAATTTTTTAATAGTTATTTATTTCCCTTTTGTTACCCTTTTTTAAATTGTTATTATTGTTGTTATCGATGTCGTCGTTGTCAGATAGGACAGAGAGAAATGGAGAGAGGAGGGGAAGACAGAGAGGGGGAGAGGAAGAGAGACACCAGCAGACCTGTGAAGGACTCCCCTGCAGGTGGGGAGCCGGGGGCTCGAACCAGGATCCTTATGCAGGTCCTTGAGTTTTGCTCACGTGCGCTCAACCCGTTCATTGCGCTACTGCCTGACTCCCTATTTATATAATTCTAACTTCTTCCCTCTCACCTTCCCCTCTCCACACTAGCAGATTTTTTTTTTGTTTGTTTTGTTTAAATATTTACTCCTACCTCTCTACTTCTGTCTTACGGATCATTCTTTCAAGTCTACTTAAAGGAAGCTTCCAAATCATCCCTGCTAACACAAGTCCTTACTATCTCCTAAATCCTCTTACTCTCTTGTACAAACATTTGGCTTTTACCTATATTAAAACATAAGCACTGTTTCCTGTTTCTTAGAATTAGCTCTAGAGCTGTGTTTTTTCTGTATGCCTTCCTCACTGACTGTAGATTACTTAAAGGAGAACACATGACATAGTTGTCTTTCCGCTTATATTTCCAAACATGATTTGTATAGCACCCCGCATATATGTATGTACATTTACGATCCTTTCCATTCAATAAATGTTGGTCCAATTGCAATGACTAGTATATATATATATATATTTTTTTTTTCCCTAAAAGTCTGAAAGTAAAACAAAATCTGTGATACATTTCACCAGTACAGTAAAAATTTATTATAAGGAGTTAAGAGATTCACTTTCTTAATTATTAACCTTAGATTTTATTTTCCTATTTCACATTTGTTGGCAGTAGAGAAGCTGCTGAAAAGGCATTCTGAATTAACATTCTTACATTTTATTCAAATTTGGTATCAATAACATTTCAATATTACTCATATCTACTTATGCAAAAGTCATGAGCAACTTGCCTCTATTATTAAGACACCATAAGGCATAATTGTATTTAAATGATTCAGGATAAAATACATACCAAACTGTTTTGCTGAAATCAACTTATGTAGTTGAACAGTTACTGTGTACTGTTAAACAGTTGGCACATTTTACATCTTTGGCATGTAAATGCCAATTTGGGTTTAGACTTATGTTGTTTAAATGATGCCAATGTGTACTTCTCACCTTCCTAAATATATCAAAATTCTTCAGGATGCCAAATAAAAATCTATCCTCTGGGAGTAAAATGTGCCAATAATTTAATGGTATACAAAAGCATTGCTGGAGAGACCTGACACTGGGGAGAAAAGATCTTTACTCAAAAACTAAGTTCTCACAAGTGAAAATGATCACAGTTCAGGGAATTATCTGGTGAACTTCAGGCCAGAGGGTTAAAAACAGATTAATCCAGTACAAATTTTCAAAGGATAGCTACCTTATTCCTTCAACTTTATAGCCTCTAGGTATAAAATTGGCTTTCTAGAGCTTCACTTAACAACTACATTTGTGTTTTAAAGTTTGAGAGCAAAAACAAGTTTAAGAAACTGGAAGAAAAAAATGATTTTCTTTTTCAGAATTCAAGTGGAGGTAATAATGACTAAGGACATGGATCTTTACCAGTACAAAGTCAAATAAGTGCTGTATAGGACAGAGAGAAATGGAGAGAGGAGGGGAAGACAGAGAGGGGAAAAGAAAGACAGACACCTGCAGACCTGCTTCACCGCTTGTGAAGCGACTCTCCTGCAGGTGGGGAGCTGGGTGCTCGAACCGGGATTCTTACACTTTGCGCCATGTGCGTTTAACCTGCTGTGCCCAACTCCCTGTGCTTGTTTTATACACAGAGAGAAGAACGTTTAACAATGATGTAACCTAAGGCACTTGTACAGAAATTCATAAATATTTGAGTTGTAGGTATTTATAGATCTCTGAATTCATTAGTTAGAGGCATTTTTAAAAAACTCATGTAGGTTGAAAGAACTTGAATATATTAATTCAGAGGGGCAGGTGCACCCCAGTGTTCATAGCTGCTCTCTTCACAAAAGTCAAGGAGTAGAAGCTACCTAAATTGTCTCTCAACAGATGATCTGATAAAGTTAGGAAACTATACTCAATGGAATATTACTCTGAAGTTAAAAAGATGATATTGTATCCTTCAGGATAAAATGGATGGAACTTAAGATGATTATAATTTTAGCAAAGTAAGTAAGGAGGTGAAAGACAACCACTGGATGATTTCACTCATATGCAGATTATAGATAACCAAAGCAAATAAACTTGTAAAAATTAAAAAAAAAAAGGAAGAGTTGAGTGGTAGTGCAGCGGGTTAAGCACAGGTGGCACAAAGCTCAAGGACTGGCGTAAGGGTCCCAGTTCGAGCCCCTGGCTCCCCACCTGCAGGGGGGTCGCTTCAGAAGCTGTGAAGCAGGTCTGCAGGTCTCTATCTTTCTTTCCCTCTCTGTCTTCCCCTCCTCTCTCCATTTCTCTCTGTCCTATCCAACAATGACGACATCAACAACAACTACAACAATAAAACAAGGGCAACAAAAGGGAATAAATAAATATTTTTTAAAAAGAAAATCAGAATGTCTTTTTTTAAAACAAAATTTTTATTGACACCAGGGTTATTGCTGAGGCTTGCTGGGGCTTGGTGCCAGCACTATGAACCCACCACTCCTGGTGAACATTTGGTCCTTTCTTTTTTCTTCTTCCTTCTTTCTATTTTATTTGATAGGGTAGAGTGAACTTAAGAGGGAGGGAGATTCGAACCCAGGCCTTTGTGCACAGTATGTGTGTGCTCAACAGAATGTGCCACCACGTAGCCCCTAGCCAGACTGTCTCTTATACAGTATTAGAGGGGAGGGGCAGCAAAAAACCTTGGTGGGGTTATGGTGACTTACACAAAGCATATGTGGATATAAAAACATACCTGAGGGAGTCAGGCGGTAGTGCAGTGGGTTAAGCGCAGGTGGTGCAAAGCACAAGGACTGGCTTAAGGATCCCAGTTCGAGTCCAGCTCCCCACTTGCTGCAGGTCTGCAGGTGTCTATCTTTTTCTCCCCATCTCTGTCTTCCCTTCCTCTCTCCATTTCTCTCTGTCCTATCCAACAACGATGACATCCATAACAACGACAATAATAACTTCAACAACAATGAAAAACAACAAGGGCAACAAAAGGGAAAATAAATAAATAAATAAATATTTAAAAACATAATTTTATAAATTGTTAAATCACAAAAAATTTTTTTAAATTATTTTGAAAAAGAAACTCATGTAGGTCGCATAATTTAAGAAAAATAGTAACGTAGCATGTATTTTAAATAAAATAGTCCATAAAAATGATCATTGTGACTCAAAAGATTATACAGAGCTATATTAATATTTTTACTTAGAAACTAAGTATAGTTTGGGCAAGGGAGATAGCTCAGTCTATTAGAGAACAGAATTTGCATGCCTGATGCCCCAGAAATCACAGGTTCAATTCTTGGTACCACTTTATGGTAGAGCTGAGCACTACATACATGTTACTATGTGGAAGGACCCATATTCAAGTGTTGGGTCACTACATGGGAGCACTAGTATGAGTATGAGGGAATCTTCAAGAGTGATGGGGAAGTGTTGTGACATGTCTCTTTTTCAGCCTCTCTTCCCCTCTACCTACAGGGAAGAAATAAAATGGCTGCTGGGAGTGGGAAAGTCATAGCATTGATCGAGCCCTAGTGATAACCTAATGGCAAAAAAAAAAAAAAAAAAAAGAAAAAAGAAAATAAGATTGGAGAAAGTATTGTAAAGTACTGAGATATCAATTACTGAAATTGTAAGCACTGGAAAAAGAACATATACATGTTAATGTTAAAAAAAAAAGTTAATCTGTCTATCATGAGAAAAATCATACTTGAGATTGCTCTATGATAGAGCAAATCGCAAATGAAAAAACAAATTAGTGAGTGCTAAATAATGAAGAAAAAATTCCTGTGGTAAGATTACAGTGTGTAGTTCCACACCATACCAACCACCAAAGTTCTGTACCCCAACCTTCCCATCTCCCTAAGATAACCATCATAGTTCTCACAAGTCTTCAAAACAGTTTGTATGTTTCTTTGCTTCTGGCCCCCCCAACCCACCCCAAAGAACTATGCAGTATTATTAAGGATAGATAAGATGGTACACAGCCAACTTCTAAAGCATTCTCATCTTGGATGACTGAAACTTTTATGTCTATTTTATGTCTAAACTTTTATGTCAGCTCTCCATTTCCCTCTCCCTCTAGCTTGTGCCAAATACCATTACTTTTTGCTTGGATATGTTTGACAATTGTAGATATCTTTCTTACATATAAGTAAGACATCTTCCAGTATCTGTCCTGTGACTGGCTTATTTCATTTTTAGCACAATGTCCTCAAGATATCATGTTGTGGCATATATCAGGATATCTTTCTTTTAGCAAAATGATATTCCACTGTATATAGTCATGTGCTACATAAGAATGTTACAGACTCACATATGTGATGGGGGTCCTTGGGGTGCAGTAGGTTGTACCATCTAAGTGTGTGCAAGTATACTTTCTAATTTTTGCATAAGGATAAAACTGCCCAACCCCACCAATGTGTCCTGGAGCTCTGCCTCCCCAGAGCTCCACCAAACTAGGGAAAGAGAGAAGCAGGCTGAGAGTATGGGTCAACCTGTCAACACCCATGTTCAGCGGGGAAGCAATTACAGAAGCCAGACCTTCCACCTTCTGCAACCCACAAGGACCTTGGGTCCATACTCTCAGAGAGTTAAAGAATAGGAAAGCTGTCAGGGGAGGGGATGGGATATGGAGAGCTGGTGGTGGGAACTGTGTGGAGTTGTACTCCTCTTATCCTACGGTTTTGTCAATGTTCCCTTTTAAAAATTAAAAAACAAAAACAAAAAAGCAGCCCAGTGATGCATTTCTCTAAATTTACCCCCATCATTAACAAAACATGGCTGTATACACCACATTTTTCTTTGGACATTTAGGTTGTTGCTACACAGCTGGCTTTTATTAAACATAATGCTGTAACAAGTGTACTAGTACAGACAACTCTTTAAGATCCTGATTTCAATTCTCAGGCAATCATCTTCCCTCCACTAATGTCTTCCCTATCCCTCCCCAAGAAGTCTAGAACTTCCTCTTCCATCATCTCAATAACATCACTACTACAGTTTCCTAAACTTGTTTCCCCACTCTAAAACTGGTTTTAAAATAAGATTATGGGGAGTCGGGCAGTAGTGCAGCGGGTTAAGCACACGTGGTGCAAAGTGAAAGGACCAGCTTAAGAGTCCCAGTTTGAGCCCCTGGCTCCCCACCTGCAGGGGAGTCGCTTCACAGGGGGTGAAGCAGGTTTGCAGGTGTGTCTTTGTCTCCCCCTCTCCGTCTTCCCCTCCTCTCTTCATTTCCCTCTGTCCTATCCAACAACGATGACGACATCAATAACAACAACAATAACTACAACAATTAAAAAAACAAGGGCAACAAAAGGGAATAAATAAATAAATATTTAAATAAATAAATAAAATAAGATTATTTCACTAGTGGTCCCTACAGTACTTAAAGATGGATAAGTTTCAGTCAAACTAACAGTGCTATAGTCAATGTGGTTGAATTATATGTAAACACGATAAAAGGAAACAAACATTTTAATTTTTAGTAGGAACCTTCATTCAAGCTTTGGTTATGCAAATACACTTAAATAACCTATTATATAATTTTAAGTTGGCTGGTTGCTTGGTAGAACTGATTTTGTATATAAAGATTTTGAATTACATTAGTTAAGTGGGCCAGTTCATCAGATAACTGAAGTAACTATGCATAGAGAAAGCCCCAAAGCTTTCCCACTATTGAAAATTACCATAGCAACCAATAGAAGAGGAGTATCACACATCAAAAGATTTTTTTGTTTTAAATTTAAAGTACAATTCCAGAATACCAGTATTGATGCTTATTATCATTTGCATTAAGCATTTCTTCAGGTCAGACATTTTATATTTAATTCCTAAAATGATTATGTCTTACTTCATTTTTATTTTTGCAACACTTCTGTGTAGCAGAGCCTGAGGAAAAGGAACCATATATATTTTTATTGCTAACTTAGTACATAGGCACTAATTGGGGACACAATCTGTTTAGAGATGACAGAGCTTCTGCACTGGCTGCTAACGTGGTGTACTATAGATATTCAAACTAACATTAGATATTATATCTTATAAAACACTTGAAATATAACACATCTATGACTTTTACCACCTTTACAAAAAATACCAATAAAATTCTAAAATGAGCTGTACTGTAACATTTTGACTTACTGGTTTAAAAGTTTCTTCCATACTGGATTTTCCTTTGAATTTGGTGGAGAATGAGTAAGAATAACTTGAGAATTTTATATGCTGACTGGTGAGACTTTAATATAAATTAATATAAAATGATTTTCCCACAACTTCTTTCTTTTTATTAGGATACAATACAAATAAAAACCCAAAGTGCCTTCCTAAGATTCATGGTACCATTTATCATGAGGTAAGGAAATTATATTGTTCTCTTTCAATCCAATTTTAATTTCAGTCTCCAAACAATCTATATCTCTTTCAAGGTTAAAAGCATTGAAAAGTACACATGAAAGCCAAGGAAAATCTTGAAATTTCCTGAAATGCATTAACCATCCTATTTATATAACAAATATCTTGTTTGTTTATGATGGTCTACATCATTAATCTAGATAAATAAATGTGGCAGTGAAGGGAGCTGGGTTTGCTGTGTTGCCCATTGCCCAGCAACCATAGTTATAGCTGTTCTACAACAGGGCGCCACAGCACAGAACTTGGAGCTATTGTAGCATATGCTATTTTTTTTTTTTTTAAACCAACAATGATTCAAGCAGGAAAGCCCAAGAACCCACATTTATTCTTGGTCAAATATGACTTGATTCTTTTAAAACCATTTTTAAACTTTAAAAATTCACAGTCATGTAAATCTATAGTGAGTTAATATACTATTAATGTAACAGATAATAAAGAAATACATAAAACAAAAATTTTAAGTACCGCTCCACTCCTAAGTCCCCAGTTACCTGAAGTAACCAACTTTCACTTTAACAGATCACATATTCTTTTTATTATTATTATTATTATTTTATATTTATTTCTCTTTTGTTGCCCTTGTTTTTTTTTTTTTATTGTTGTAGATATTGTTGTTAGTGAGGTCGTCATTGTTGGATAGGACAGAGAGAAATGGAGAGAGGAGGGGAAGACAGAGAGGGAGAGAGAAAGACAGACACCTGCAGACCTGCTTCACCACCTATGAAGCGACTCCCCTGCAGGTGGGGAGCCAGGGCCTCGAACCGGGATCCTTAAGCCAGTCCTTGTGCTTTGCGCCAACTGCGCTTTAAGCCGCTGCACTACCGCCTGACTCCCCAGATCACATATTCTATATTATTAAATAAACATCTCTGAATGAGCACATGTGTACAGTAATTATAAATCTGATCCCAGTAAAAATATTTTTTCCTTTTTGTTGCGCTTGTTGTTTTATTGTTGTAGTTATTGATGTTGTCGCTGTTGGATAGGACAGAGAGAAATGGAGAGAGGAGGAGAAGACAAAGAGGGGGAGAGATAGACACCTGCAGACTTGCTTCACTGTCTGTGATGTGACTCCCCTGCAGGTGGGGAGCCGGGGGCTAGAACTGGGATCCTTACGTTGGTCCTTTCTGGTTCTTGCGCTTTGTGAAGCCTGTGCTTAACCTGCTGTGCTACTGCCCGACTCCCTGTAAAAATATTTTATAAATGACACACCTAAATGTTATATGAGAAAAGTGATAACATAAAATTTTTCCCTTTTTTTAACCTAACATTTGAGCACTGTGAAAGACTTTTATTTGCCTAATTGGAAGTGGTTTTAAAAACTTACTTTATAATTTTTTATGGTTCAAAATAAAGCTCGTATCATTTAAAAACTTAAAAAAACTTAATACAGAAATAATAGATGCTTGAATTAAAGTAACTGGAACATTATTTTTTAGATTGATGAATCACTTTATGAAGTATATTGGAGGCACATGAATAATATGGTACTTATTAATTTAGTCAACAAACCTGCTATGAAAATTTGGGCTATCCTAAATATTTTTGCTAGGCAGTGTTTGCAGTACAAAAAAATGTGTTTTTTTTTAAATACTGTTTTACTGGGGAAATAATGATTTCTAGGATAGCTGTTGACACATGGGTACAATTTTTCATCTCTCCATGATAAATGCTTACACATCATTCCCACCACCAACTTAAGTCCTCTCCACCATCAAATACTGGGTCCCCAACACCCTCTCTACTTCCTCTTGTCTCTCCATCACCCAGAGTCCTTTGCTTTAGTGCAATATCTACAATAGCAATAGCTCTGCTGTCTCAGCTTGCCCAAGGATTGTGGTTAGCCACTATCATTTTGAGTCTCTTGTTTCCTTATTTACTCATTTGGGCACAACTTCTGCCCTGAGATTTGGAATTTATAGTTTTTAGTGGATACAGCTAAAAGTGTAAGGCAAGATAGGCACATTTCCTACATTCTGCATTCATCCCCACCACTGATTGTGCAGAAAGGGGGAAATCCTGTCTCAAAATAAGTATGAACAAATAGTAGGTTTTGTGGGTAATTTGAGAAATTTGAAATAATTTGCAAACAAAGGTAAATTCCTTTTACAAAGTCAAATGAAAGTGTTTATTTTTATTCTCCAAGGAATGCTTTATTAGAACGTGAAACCTAATACTCCCAAGTCCTGGTTCTATCATAAAGTGGTTACTCAAAACCGGTAAATTACTATCCACAAGTCTCTAATTTCTTTATGTGCAAAGTATTACTATTCTCTTGATCCCTTGTCCTGTTATACTGCCTCTGTTGACCTCAGCTAAATCAATGCAACCACTGCCACTATGCCACATCATGCTGCCACTGCCTTCCTTCAGAGTGGGGTGGTCCTACCATTGCTGCTCTATAGTAAGGGCAAGGTCCTGAAGAGGCCCACAAGAGGTCTTGTGATGACATTTCTGATGGGAATGACCAGTGATAGTGGAGAGAGGGATCTATTAGAGGTCTTGGCTCATATTATTTATGAGAGAATCTAAGGATTCTCTCATAAATAATGAGACTAGGGACCCAGATGATGGAGTTGCTTAGTTTTGACCAGAAAGGCCACCGTTAAGTGAGTCAGTCTCTTGCCCTTATCCAGCTTTTGTAGTTCTTTCATTATCTAAAGAGCTTAGACTTTCTCCTAGTTGTTAAAGTGCTGAGTGTAATTTTTGTATTCAAACTGGTATTAGGTTTATGGAGTCTGGCCTCAAGTTAGGAAGGAATAAACCTAGGGTTTTAATGTGGTCTAAGTTAACTTTATTTTTTACTGCATTTACTTGTTTGATGATTCTAATAAAAGTTGTCATAGGATCAGTAGCTGTCCTTTAGTTTAATATACATATATATACACATACAGATATATATTTGTGCCAGTTTATCTCTTGATCAATTGTATACAGTATTTCTTCTAAAGATTATCAAGCAGTGACAATAATGCTGATGCTGTCAGAAGAGATTAAAAGATATATCTTACTTTCTTTTGTGTACTTAGTTGAATAGATAGTGTTTAAGGGAAGTGAATTAAGGGGTATAAAAGGAGGGTGTGTACATGTACCCAATCCCCTAGGCCCTAGCCTATAACTAGGGTCTGTAACTTTGTCCCCTCCCCCCCCAACTGCCAGGGTTATCGCTGGTGCTCGGTGTCTGCACTATGAATCCACTGCTCCTGGAGGTCATTTTCCCCATTTTGTTGCCCTTGTCATTGCTGCTGTTGGATAGGACAGGGAGAAATGGAGAGAGGAGGGGAGAAAGATGGGTACCTGCAGACCTGCTTCACCATCCATGAAGTGACCCCTTTGCAAGTGGGGATCCTTATGCTGGTCCTTGCGCTTAACCCACTGCTGCTATGGCCAGGCCCCCCTAGGATCTGTAACTTTGTTAGAGAGTGTGCCATATGAAATGGAACTAGTTAGTTCCTTGTGTTAGGGGAGATCTCACCAGATTACTGGACTTGGAAGACTGATGGGTCCCTTGGAATTTACCTAAAATAGACTTCCTAGTTTCTTTCTACCCTAAAGTCCCTAATCTCATTGGATCTATTCCTACTTTTTGGTCCCTGCTTATTAAACAATTTGTCCTGCTTCCTATCTTACTGCCTTTCAGCCACCAAGCTACAGAGTTACTATGATTCCATCCTGGGCAGACAACCTTGCCAGTATGTCCACAATTCTTTTTGGGGTGCAGAAGGTCTGAGTTCTGGTTTCTGTTATCTGCTTCTCTGGTAGACATGGGTATTGTCAGGTTGATCCATACCCACAGTCTGTTTCTATCTTTCCCTAGTGGGGCAGGAGAGGTGAGGTTCTAAGACACCTGTACTCATTGTAAAGTAAAACAACATTTGAAAAAAATTAAAGCTCTTTTTTTTAAATGTTCTTTTTAATTTTTTTTAAATATTTATTTTCCCTTTTGTTGCCCTTGTTGTTTTTCATTGTTATTGCAGTTATTGTTGTTAATGTTGGACAGAGAGGAATAGAGAGAGGAGGGGAAGACAGAGAGGGGGAGAGAAAGAGAGACACTGGCAGAACTGCTTCACCGCCTGTGAAGCGACTGCCCTGTAGGTGGGGAGCCGGGGACTTGAACCAGAATCCTTATGCTGGTCCTTGCGCTTTGCACCATGTGCGCTTAACCTGCTGCGCTACCGCCTGGCTCACCAGCTTTTCTTTTCTAAGCCAAAATTGATACTGGTGTACAGGTTTGTTAAAGTCACAAAAGTCAGTCTCAGAAATTATCGTAAAATTGGAGCTACTGGTCTTGTACAATAAATAAAACAATATTTAATTCTGATTATAAAGTCAAGTCTCAAATGATACTCAAGAGTAGATGAGAGTCCAGGAAGATTTTCTACTAAGGACCAGAGTTCAGTTTAATTTATATAATTGGTTTTACCATTTACTAAAGAATCAGTCTAGTAATAATATACAATATAATGAAATGGTTCTTAGAGAGTATGCATTTTTTAGGACTTTCTATGTTGCTTTGCAATTTCCTTTCTTTTTTTTTTTTTAGAATAAGAGTCTCGCTCACATGTGACTTCACTACTCTGGATTGCTTTAAAAAATTTTTTTAAATTATTTTTATTGGATAAAGACAGTCATAAATTGAGAGGAAGGGGGAGATAGGGAGAGAGACAGAGAGACACCTGCATCCCTGCTTCACCACACACACAGCTCTCCCCCTGTAGGTGGGGACCAGGGGCTTGAACCCTGGTCTTTGCACACTGTAATGTGAATGCTTAACCAAGTACGTCACACCACCTGGTCCCTGGATTGCTTTTTATATAGATGTGAGAGAGAGAGGATTGGGGGGGGGGGGAATTATAGCACCTGCTATCTCTATTGCTATAGCACCTCTTACGTGGTGCCAAGGCTTAAACTGGTATATTGTACGTGGCTCTAATTGAGACCCTTACACTGGTCCTTGGGCTTTGCACCACGTGAGCTTAACCCGTTGTGCTACTGCCCGACTCCCTTTTTTTTTTTTTAAACAGAATGATTACTTCAGTATAGCAGGATCAGCTAGAACATGGCTAGCACACATGGCAAAGCACTGTACTATATAATGAGCTATTTAGCTAGCCCTGTTCAACAGAAGGTATTTTAAAAACTTTATTTATTTTGTTTTAATAGGACAGCAAGAACTTGAGAGGAGAGGGAGAAATATATATAGAGAAAGACTTGTATACCTGATTCACCACTTGTAAAGCCCCCCTTCCTTCTAGTAGGTGAGGACTGGGGACATAAGCCCGGGTTCTTGCATGGTAATATGAACACTCAATATAGTGCACCACCACCTGGCCCCCTCAACAGAAGCCTTTTTAAATTGGCACTTTTACTAGGCATTGTCACTAAGATGTCTCACACGATAGGCAATTACATCTTTCTGAATATAGACAGTGATACTTGTAAGTATCATATATGGATTTTTAAAATGAATGAGTCTACTTTAGAAAAAAAAAAAACAACAACCTCAGAAGCTCAGTAGTTCCAAAAATACCATTCACTTCAATCTGTGCAGTAGAAATAAAGTACAACCTCCCACTTAAATTTTTAAGCCAGCTGCTAGTGCTTTGAACAAAAGAATAAAATAAAAACAAACAACACACACAAAAAAACAAACTTTGAATTTTCTGTGAGAAATCTCATCTTACTTTTAAGAGCCAGTCTGGAAAAGTAGTTTCATATTTCAGTTATTTAAATATTTGAAATACTGTGTATATCATGACAATGATAAACTATAGCTAATTATAATTTTTCACCCAAAAATCAAATTAATATTTTCCATGACAAATTATGAAGTTGTTGGCAATGGGGAGTATCAGGCTGAGAAGGAAGCAAAGCAAAGGCTGAGGTATCAGTCAGGTAGAAAGTAATGAAGGTAAATTTAGCATTAGTACAGTTAGTAAGTTATTGCCAATACTTTAAATTATCAAGACTGAAAGATGAAGACTGGTAAAAGCACAAAAATCAAAATCAACAATCCCCAGGATTGCAAGTATGTGTTTAATACTGCCAACAATATGGTGTTTTCATTTCAATATTATTCTTAATTGGACCATTACATCTGAGAAATGATTTGTTCATTTATATTTTCTGATTGATTAATGTCACAAGGGTGCTGCCAAATTAGAATTTGCTACCCCAAATACTTCCCTCAACAAGACTTGCCACTGGTTCAAAAGTATGTTGAATGAAAGAAGGCAAGAAGACAAATCCAGATTCCAGCTGAGTCGTCGGGAAGCATCTTCATGGGTTGAATGGAAAATCAGGAGTTGAATTCACAGTTTTAGAAAATAGATGTAAAAAAAAAATGCCAACATAGTTTATAGCCCAACAAACCAGAAGCAGTGTTGCGGTACACTACTGATTATATTTGTGCCTACAATCTGTTACAAACTATAATCTTATAATTTTCTGTTTCTTTTAGTGGCAACAGGTTAATAGTCACAAGGATAATCTTGAATACTAAAATCAAAACCTACCGGCATACGGCTTCTTGGCATTAGATTAGATTTACACATGCTGACATGCCAAAGTCTTGAAACAAAAACTTGAACTTCGTCATGAATGCTGAAGACAAGTCAATGACTTCATACTAGCTTAAAAGTACATCTTTCCAGGGACTCATCCACACAAACAATAGTGGGTCAACAAAGCCTGAATGTGTATTTGGAAGAGAGAGTCTTGGAAACAGAATGGTTCAGCTTCTTAATCTTTCAATTTACAGATAAGAATCTAAGATTAAATACATAATGAGGAAGTATGGAGTCTAGTGAAGAGCAACTTTCACTCATGGGACTCTTTTACCATTGAGCAATAGCCCCTGTTCCTGTACCATGATCACAAGCTCCTCTGGCCTGACTTCTTAGGCTGGGCAAGAGAGCCAGGGGAACATGATTTCATTCCATCTGGTACTTGGCATTTACCTTCTTTTTGCTTTATCTTGCAGTGTAAATCTATTCATGCTCTGGTGTCTTCTCCAACTTTTTTCCTAGCTTTGCTGCTTATGTTCTTATTCTTACATGCAAGTATTCACCAGTTGTTGGTGGACACAGTTAAGGAGGGCCTTCACATATTAAGTGAAGTAAATCAAAAAGAGAAGAATGAATATAAGATGATGTCACTCATAGGTGAAATTTAAGAAACAGGAAAAGGCAAAACACAAGGTAAAACTTGGACTGGGTGTAGCATTTTGTATCAAAGCAAAGGATTCTGGGGAAGGAGAGGAAGAAAGAGGGTGTAGGGGACAGTGGAGTCCTGGTGCATGATGGTGGAAGACGACCTAAGTTGTGGGTTAAGTGTGTTTTGCAGATACCTAGCACAGGTACTTGAGAAGCTATATCCATGTGTCAACAGCTGTACTATAACCCATTATCACCTTGCCAACAGTACTATTTAAGAAAAAATTAAAACACCGGGGGAGGGGGGAAGGAAGAAGGGCAATTCTGCTGAATGACTTCAACTGATTTGTTAGTACAATTCTCAGCTAAGGCATAAATATTTTGGTGGTTTCAAATTTTACCACAGGACTTAAAAGTCTTTTTTTCTATAGTTTTACTAATCTTTACCAACTACTGTTTGCAAAGCAACTGAAAGACATTTTCACTGCTTCAATTTTTTTTTTTTTCTGGCTTAACTAGAGCACAAGAGTGTTAGAGTGTATGCCTGCATCAGCGGGTTATCACTTCAGTACACTTCAAGCAAAACAATTTGAAAAAATGCCAAACTATTTTGGTATTGGGCAGACAATAGTGACCCTTCATGATGCCATGAGTAATGTAAACAGGGAACATATTGCTGAGGTCAAAGAAAGGAAAAAAATTAAAAGTAATTGCCTAGAGAGAGAAAAAGAGGTGTAAGACTTTTTTTGCAGGGCAAACAACATTTGAAATGGAGAACATACTTTGTTTACACAATGCTAGGTTTAGCATCTCAGTTTTTCCAGTGGCTGTTTTGTGTTAATTATAATTATATGTCTTGAAGGTTTCTGACTCTGCAGTCACAGAGCTGTGGTGAGATTTCATGGCTAACTATTCCCTTGTGCTTTCTCTATTATCAAGTAATTAATTAATTGAGTAAAATGGGTGTTGTGGTTGTTAATATAACTTACTTTATTATATCAAAGCTATATCAGAACTTTTAATGAAGAAACATTTTAAAAACACCCACTTAGGCACTGAGTGTGAATCTGGATCTCCTGATTTTTCTTGCTAAATGTATTGTGGATGTAAATATGGAAAAGTTGAAAGAATTTATTTTAGATATACCATCCAACTTGAACAATTAAGCCATTGCCCCTTGGTACTTGCTTAATCACCTCTTGAAACATCTACCCATCCAACCACAAAACTACCTTACTTTGGGGGGAATTTCAAAGTAAGTCATAGTCATCTGTACATTTTTTGCCATGTGGGTGTGCATATTACTAGGTAGAGTAACAAAAATATATAAAGAACTGGCAATCTCAGCAACAAAAAACCCAAATGACCCCATCCAGAATTGGGGAGATGATATGAACAGAATATTCACTAAGGAAGAGATCCAGAAGGCCAATAGACATAGGAGAAAATGTTCCAAGTCATTGCTTATCAGAGTTCTGCAAATAAAGACAACAACCACTTCACCCCTGTGAGAATGTTATACATTATAAACAGAGGCAACAACAAATGCTGGAGAGGTTGTGGGGGCAAAGGAACCCATCTGCATTGTTGGTGGGAATGTAAATGGTTGAAGCCCAGTGGAGAGCAGTCTGGAGAACTCTCAGTAGGCTAGAAATGGACCTACCCTATGATCCTGCAATTCCTTTCCTGGGGATATATCCTTAAGAGTTAAACACCTCATAGGACCTCGCCCTCAACTTGGATCAACAATGGTAGAGAATGTTCCATCCTCCCTTCAGAGGATGGACAACATACTCTATGCTACACCTGTGGAAGCTGGGTCAATATTGGGGCAGCTTGGAATGTTCCTACTCATGACTACAGAATGTGAGCTCAGATCTACAGGGATTCAGAAGTCACATAGGTTACTAATATGGGCCCCAGATCACATCAAATCACTGGCATTTACAGTCAACAATATTTATACCCCTTCCCCATATTAGGGAGATACTCTCTTCCCTGATCCAGCTTTCTGGTCCTTTTCCAGCCATGACATCATCTCCCCAGACAATAACTTGGATCCACCTGCATATCAGATTTTAAGCTCAGGGAAAAACAAACAAACAAAAAAACTAGTATAGCCACAGGCCCATTGGAATATAACTAAAATATGCCTACTAGCTATCTACAAAATGGAGGACCCCCCAACTCTTCATCTGCACTATTCCAGCCTTTAGGTCCATGACTGGCCAACAATTTGTTTGGCTTTGTATGTTAACTCTTTTTTCAACCACCAGGTTCCAGATGCTGGCATGATGCCAACCAGACTTCCCTGGACAGAGGACCCCACCAATGTGTCCTGGAGCTCCGATTCCCCAGAGCCTTTCCCCACCAGGTTAAGAGAGAGACAGGCTGTCAACGCCTATGTTCAGCAGGGAAGAGGGAAGCAATTACAGAAGCCAGACCTTCCATTCCACAAGGACCTTGGGTCCATACTCTCAGAGGGTTAAAGAATAAGAAAGCTATCAGGGGAGGGGATGGGATACAGAGTTCTGGTGGTGGGAAATGTGTGGAGTTGTACCCCTCTTATGCTATGGCTTTGTCAATGTTTCCTTTTTATAAATAAAAAATAAAAGTCAAATACACCCATCCAAAAAGATATGTGCACACTCATAGCAGCACAATGTGCGTTGGTGGTACAGTGGTGAGCATAGCTGCCTTCCACAGCAGCACAATTTGTAATAGCCAAAACCTGGAAGCAACCCAGATGTCCAACAACAGATAAGTGGCTGATTAAGTTGTGGTATATATACACAATGGAATACTACTCAGCTATTAAAAATTGTGAATTCCCCTTTTTGAGCTCATCTTGGATGGAGCTTGAAGGAATCTTGTTGAGATAAGCCAGAAAGAGGATGAATATGGGATGATCTCACTCACAGACAGAAGTTGAGGAGTTAGAACAGAGGGAGAAACACAAAGCAGAACTTGAAGTGAGTTTTGTGTACTACAACAGTGTAAAGGCCTCAGGGAAAGGGAGGCTTTCAGGTCCTGGTGCATGATGGTAGAGAAGGACCTAATCTGGGGGTGACAGTGTTTTGTAGAAAACTGAGAAATCTTACACAACTATATTTACTGTAAACCTAATCCCCCAATAGAAAAGTTTTTCTTTTTTCTTTTACAGTAAGTAATATCTAACTTGTTTTATTTGTAAAACTGAGGTAATTCTGTTTTAAAAGACTATATGTTTTATGGGGCTAGGATGGTAGCTCTGGAGATAGAGCATTTGCTTGCAAATTTTGAAGCCCTGGCAAGAGCACGCCAGCAAAAATGAGAGGAACTCCATGGGTAACAGAGAGGTGCTTTCGATGTCTTTCCTTTTCTCTTTCTTATAAACCAAAGGATTAAAAATACTGAGTCATGTCCAGAAAACTGCGTTTCCCAAACTCCCTTGTTCATTGGTCCATTGCTACGTTCTTCCCAAAGAAAGTGTTAAGGAAAGGTTGAGAGGGTTGGGGAGATAGCATAATGGTTATGCAAATAAGACTCTCATGCCTGAGGCTCTATGGTCCCAGCTTTAATCCCCCACACCACCATAAACCATAAACCAGAACTCTGGTTAAAAAAAAAAAAGTTGGAAGATAAGATTTAAGGAGGAAAGAAGTTCCTTCATGTTATTCCTGTTATCATATCATTGCAATAACTCTAGTCTAACATGTCTTTTGTCACTCTTGGATGCCTAGAATGATCTGGGGGGGGGGGTGGGGTTTCATACTATTTAGCTCTTGGGGACTTTTCTTTGTGTCCCTAGGTTGTGATGATCCCCAGTTCTATTCTTGTGCTACTTTAGTCATGCAGTTACATATCTCTGGTTTATCTCAATGTGCTCTGTGTGATCTTTCACCCTTCAATACCCATATGCCAAATCTTTGTATTATATGACCTCTGTTTAAACCTGCTGTGGTTTCTGTTTTCCCATCAGTATTCTGAAGGTTTAAGTGTTCTACAGTCAAATTTTGGAGGCCATGCTAAAAATCTTGTCTTATGTGTTACTCTCTGTTGAATGCTTGTACCTCTCACCCCATTAAAATGTTGAAATCAGTTCACCAAAGTGAAGATATTATCAGGTAGGGTGATGGGTGGGGTAGATAGGTTATATGGGTAGAGATCTCATGAATGGGATTAGTGTCCTTGTAAAGAGAAGTCAGGGGCTTGGTAGCATGCCTTCAATTAAGAGTGCTGTTGAGGGAGAGAAGGACCACCCAGAAATGGGAGTGGTTACAGGTGTGGCTGGAATGTTGGAGGAAGGACCACTCAGAGATGGGAATGGTTACAGGTGCAGTTTGAGAGGTGTAGACAGGGTTTTGAGTTTATAACCCAGAAACAGGGCTTTCACTCTCTTTGTCCCAGAAAACATCATGTAAGTCTTTCTCTACCCTTTCCCCCCACCTCCTGGGACCACCATGTGACCGACCATCTAGCTTGTAAATGGGTTGGGTCTCCATCTCTCTCCTTTTATCTCTCTCTCCTAACATGTTTTTGTGTCCAATAAAGTTTAAAATTACCTGGATAATCATGCTCTTATTAATTCTTTGCTGGGGAAAGCATGGCGAGCTCTCAGAATGGGGGACAGAGGCTGTCCTCCCCTCATTCCTTTAACAGTGCCACTATCCAGCCCCATATAATCATTATATATGTAAAAAAAAATTCAACATTAATTCATGATGAACTCTTTCAAGATACTGTGTACAGAGGGAAATTACTACAATATAAGAGGTTACATATGCTAAGCTGGGAGTTAACATCATGTTCACTGGTGAGAAGCTGAAATAAAAGGAAAAAGATAGGGATATCTAGTTTTATCACTTTTATTCAAAATAATATGGTAATTATAGTCAGAGAAATAATTCAAGAAAACAGTAAAAGTCATTCAAATCAGGAAGAAATAAAATGTACTATTTTCAGGTGACATGATATTACATGTAGTAAAGCTAAAAATTCTACAAAAAGTCGCTAAAATAAATGAATTTCGAGACGTTATAGAACACAAAGTGTAGGTATAAAAATTGGGTAGGGAAAGGAGAAATACAGTGAGATGTTATATGTAGTAAATTGGGGTCCTGGTCATGATGGTGAAAATGGATTTAAATTTGGGGAGAGAGTGTTTTGTAGACATCTGTCATGGGGAAATGAGAAATTACATCTGTCAACAACTGTTCTGTAAACCATTAACCCCCAGTAAGATAAGAAAACAAACCAACTTGCAATTGCATAGACAGGAATAAAATACCTAGAAATAAATGTAAATAAGGGGATGAAAAACCTATACACTGAAAATTGTAAGACACATCTGAAAAGAATTGAAGATGATCACAAATAAATGAGAAGGTATTCCATGCTTGAGTTTGAAGAATAAATATAATGGTAAAGTGTTGATACCAACCAAACCAATACTTATCCAATATAATCCCTATCAAAATTCTAAAGGCATTTTGCGCTGAAACTGAATAATACCTAAAGCTGTAGAATGGCATACAACCAGGGGCTTGAACTCAGGTCCTTGTGCACTATAATGTGTGCACTTCACCAGATGTAACACCACTTGGCCCTTGTGATTGATTCTTGATTGGTGTATCCTTGAGAATATAGTAACGTTATGTGACAGAAATTCTTTCAAGAACATTGCATATTCATATAAAAATTTATTTGTATTAATTTAATTTAACTCCCCCCCTTTTTCTTTACCATAGCACTGCTCAACTCTACCTTATGGTGGTGTGTGGGATTGAATTTGGGAATTTGGAGCCTCAGGCATGACATTCTCTTTGCATAACCATTATGCATCTACCTCCACCCTGCATATTAATTTAATCCTCTCATAGGCCCCATTACATAAATACAAAAAATCTTTGCATATAGATTCCATTTTACATGAAACACTCATTTGACAATTAGCTTTCCTTCCAATGAAATCCTGTATCCCTTGACTAGGAAATTATTAAGTTGGCTACTTACTGATGGCTTCTATATGCCAGCTATGAGCTAAGTAATTTCAGTCTCTCTAACAATCCTATGAGGTGGGAGAAGAGACTTGGGATCACACATAGCAAAATAGTAAGTGGTAAAAGAGCAAAGATTCTAAACCAAAGTTATTCAAATCCATGTCTAAAACACACTAATTTCCTACATGTTCCTGCTTTATTTCTATAGCTAGATTAAAAATTCCATCAAGGAGAAGATTATGTATCATACTTGCTTGTCTGTAAAACTTTCAACACTTTGATCCTCATTAATACTGAAAGTTTAATTGATGAACACAACTAGCGTTTTCATAGAATTCAGCATAGTAAGACTTCAGAATCTCATCCTAACTTTTTGTCTTTTTGGAGGTTACCTAGCCTTCCAGTTTCAGCTTCATTGTGAAATGGAAGAAAATGACTTAATAGTAGGGATACAGTGGGGTTTCGGAAATGTCATGATTCATTTTTGCAAAGAAAGATGGCAAAATACATCATTACTTTTCCAACAACCCAATATAAAGGTTAAAAGGTAGTAATACCTATAAAATATATCATACTTATACACCTTTCCCATATTTGGGAACTACTCTCTTCCCTGATCCAGCTTTCTGGTCCTTTTTCCAGCCATAACATCATCTCCCCAGACAATAACTTGAATCCACCTGTATACCAGATTTCAGGCTCAGGAGAAAAAAACTGGTACGGCCACAGGCCCTTTGGAATATAACTAAAATATGCCTACTAGCTATCTAGAAAATAGAGAACACACCCCCCCCCCCAATTCTTGATCTGCACAATTCCAGCCTTTAGGGTCATGATTAGTCAACAATTTGTTTGGCTTTATATATTAACTCTCTTTTCAGTCACCAGGTTCCAGATGCTACCATGATGCCAAACAGACTTCCCTGGACAGATGACCCCACCAATGTGTCCTGGAGCTCTGATTCCCCAGAACCCTGCCCCACTAGGGAAAGAGAGAAGCAGGCTGGGAGTATGGATCGACCTGTCAACGCACATGTTCACTGGGGAAGCAATTACAGAAGCCAGACTTTCCACTTTCTGCATCCCACAATGACCTTGGGTTCATACTCCCAGAGGGATAAAGACTAGGAAAGCTAAGGCTCAGGCAAAACAAACAAACAACAACAAAAGAAAACCCAAAACACTAGTATAGCTACAGGCCCTTTGAAATATAACTAAAATATGCCTACTAGCTATCTACAAAATGGAGGACCCCCCCAACGCTTCACCTGAACTATTCCAGCCTTTAGGTCCATGATTGTCCAACAGTTTCTTTGGCTTTGTATATTAACTCTTTTCAGTCACCAGGTTCCAGATGCTAGCAGGACAGACTTCCCTGGACAGACAACCCCACCAATGTGCCTTAGAGCTCTGCTTCCCCAGAGCCTTCCCCACTAGGGAAAGAGAGAGACAGCATGGGAGTATGGATCGACCTGTCAATGCCCATGTTCAACGGGGAAGCAATTACAGAAGCCAGACCTTCCACCTTCTGCATCCCACAATGATCTTGGGTCCATGCTCCCAGAGGGTTAAAGAATAGGAAAGTTACCAGGGGAGAGGTTAGTTTACAGAGGTCTGGTGGTGGGAACTGTGTGAAGCTGTACCACTCTTATCCTATGGTTTTGTCAATGTTTCCTTTTTATGAATAAAAAAAAAGAATAGGAAAGCTATTGGGGGCCAGACCGTGGTGTACCTGGTTAATCACACACATTATAGTGCACAAAGACCCAGGTTCAAGCCCCTGGTCCCCAACTCGAGGGGGAAAGCTTCGCAAGTGGTGAAGCAGGGCTGCAGGTGTCTGTCTGTCTCCCTTTCTATCTCCTCCCCATTCAATTTCTCTGTTTCTATCTAATAATAAATAAAAAAAAAAAGAATAGGAAAGCTATCAAGGGAGGGGATGGGATTCAGACTTCTGGTGGTGGGGATTGTGTGGAGCTGTACTCCTCTTATCCTATGGTTTTGTCAGTGTTTACTTTTTATAAATAAATAATATATATATCATACTGTATTTTTACAATTTTTATTTTTATTTAGTAAATAGTAAAAAAAAATGTTAGTTTTATACTCCTTTGAAGCACAATTTTTTCCCCCTGTCTTGCCTTTATTTATTTATTTTTTATTGCCACCAAGGTTATCTTTGGGACTTGGTGCATGCATGACAAAACCACCATTGCCAGGGGCTATATTTTGCCTTTAATTTAATTTGTTTGTTTGTTTTTGTACCTCCAGGGTTACTGCTGGGGCTCTGTGCCAGCAGTACGAATCTACTGCTCCTGGTGGCCATTTTTTCTATTTTTATTGGATAGGACAGAGAGAAATTGAGAGGGGACTGGGAGATAGAGACGGAGAGAGAAAGATAGAGACCTGTAGACCTGCTTCACCACTTGGGAAGCACTCACCCCTGCATGTGGGGAAGGGGGGGGGGCAGCAGCGAAACCGGATCCTTGCGAGTCCTTGTGCTTAGTAGTATGTACACTTAACTGAGTGTACCACTACCTGGCCCCCTAAAAAATATTTTAATAGAGAGAAAAACTGAAATGGAAGAGGGGGATAGAGAGGAAGAGAAAAAGAGAGACATCTGCAGCAATGTTTTGCTGCTTGTGAAGCTTCCCTTCTGGAGCTGGGGACTGGAAGCTTGAACCCAGGTCCTTAAAATATGGTAATGTTTGCTTTACCAAGTGTGCCATTGCTTGGGGCACTTTACCATTTCTATGAAAATTCATTTTAGAATTTACTTTAATAAAAATACTTGTATTTCTGTAATTGTTGGAATTTATAGAATTTAGTTTACTGGTTTTTTTTTCAGTCACCTAAACTGATATTAATTTTATTTTTCATGACAGTAAGATAGATATATGAGAATGAGAGTATGTGCTGGGGGTGGGTGGGAGAAAAGCATACATCACCACCATTTGAAGGCTACTATTTTTCTTCTCTCCTTTGTTACTCTCATGTGGTGACAGAGACTGAACTCAGTCCTTCAAGCATTTAAGGCAAACTCACAACCACAGTCACCTCCTTAGCCTGAATTTATCTTAGAGGTAGAACTCCTCTTTGAGTCAATGAAACACTTCTGTATCTATAGTCTATCAAAGTGGTTATAGATGAGTACATATGAAAGTAAATATGTATGGCAGGCAGAATATGGCCCCTCAAGGACATTATGTGTATTAAATGCCCAGAGTCCGTAATGTGCTAATTTATATGGTAAAGGGTAACTAAAACTGCACATGGAATTGAGGTGGCTAGTCAGCTGATCTTAACAAAGGTTTACATTCTAGTGGGTGGAGCCAATGTAATTCACAGGGCGACTCTACGAAAAGTAAAAGAGGTAGAAGAATGAGCCAGAGAAAAGGCAGTGTAAGAATTCAACACCATATGTTGGTTTTTATGGCAGAAGTATGAGGTTGTAAGCCAAAGAATAGAAACAGCTTCTGGAAAATGGAGAGGGGAAGAGAATGGACTTTCTCTCTGAGAACTCCCATAAGCAACTCAGACCGGCTGACCTCTTGATTGTAGCAGAATCAGACTAATTTAGATTTCTGTCTTCTATAGCTGTGAGAAAATATATTTATATTGTTTAAGCCACTAAGTCAGAGATAATTTGTTATAACAATGGTAGACTAGTACTGTGTGTAAATAATAACACAGTGTTGGAGTTATTCAATAAAAAATAGTTGTGATGTTAAATAATTTTAAGTGACTATAGTTATGAGTAACAACAGTGTTATTTCTCTTGATTATAGCAGATAAAGAAGTCAAGTAAAATATAGTAAAAAATCATCTTTACAAATTTGTTCCTAACACTTACTTTTTAATTAGCTGGGTTAGAGAAAAGGAAAAAAAAATCTCATTTTTTGCCAGGTGTTCACTATTCTATGCTGACAGTTTTATATAGAAAGAAAAAGAGGGGGGGGGGAGAGGGAGGGAAGGGGGAGAAGGGAGGGGGAGAGGGGAGGAGGAGGGAGAGGGAGAGAGACAGACAGAGACCACAATGGAAGTTTCTACAGCACTATAGTACTCTCACATGGTACATGGGGGCTCAGAAGTGGGTTGCCCACCAAGACAAAGCAAGTGTCCTCCTAGGTAAATTATACTGCTGACTGCAAGAAAAGTGTTCTTTGTAATTTATCCTAGTCACTAAAATACTCTTTTCTTTGTTAACACCACCAGCTATTAATAAAAATCACACAGAATTTTAATTAGTGGTGTTTTGCATCAAAGTGAAGGACTCTGGGAAAGAAGGAGAGTATGAAGAGAACCTGAAGGTCTTGGTGTATGATGTTGGAAAAGGACCTGAGTTGTAGGTGAGAATATTTTGCAAAGAACACTTTCACAGCAAGATGAGAGGTGGTACCCAAGTGTCAACAACTGCACTGTAAACCATTAGCCGCCCAATAAAAATGATTAAAAAAAAGAGTAATAAAAAACTATATCTAAAAAAAGGATTTTAATTAGAGGACAGATTTTATTTGGACAAAGAGAAAGGGCCTCATACATAGGCAATTTCACTACTCTCAGACTCACTTTTATTCTTTTTATTTGAGATAGGGACACACACACACACACACACACACACACAGAAAGAGAGAGAGGGAGAGAGAGAGAGAGACAGCACCTGGTTACCTGGTTATTTGGCACTGCACACAACAGGCACACACCTTGCCCAGTGAATATCTCTTTTCTGACTCTAAGAAGACATTTAAAAAATATTTATTTATTCCTTTTTGTTGCCCTTGTTTTTTATTGCTGTTGTAGTTGTTGTGGTTATTGATGTCGTCATTGTTGGATAGGACAGACAGAAATAGGGAGAGGGGGAGAAGACAGAAAGGGGAGAGACAGATAAGACATTTGCAGACCTGCTTCACCGCTTGGGAAGTGACTCCCCTGCAGGTGGGGAGCCGGGGGCTCAAACCAGGATCCTTACATTTTGCGCCATGTGCATTAAACCTGCTGTAATACCGCCTGACTCCCAATACTTCTTTTACTTTTTTTTTCTTTTTTTCTTTTTTTAAAAAATATTTATTTTATTTATTTATTCCCTTTTGTTGCCCTTGTTGTTTTATTGTTGTAGTTATTATTGTTGTTGTCGTTGTTGGATAGGACAGAGAGAAATGGAGAGAGGAGGGGAAGACAGAGAGGAGGAGAGAAAGATAGACACCTGCAGACCTGCTTCACCACCTGTGAAGCGACTCCCCTGCAGGTGGGGAGCCGGGGTTCGAACCGGGATCCTTATGCCGGTCCTTGTGCTTTGCGCCACCTGCGCTTAACCCGCTGCGCTACAGCCCGACTCCCCCAATACTTCTTTTTCTAACTAGTACTAAAATGTATTGCTTGGCTCTCAGATCCCTCCATCTTATCAAACATTAAACTTTTCAACAAAACATGTGATTATCCTATTATCTTTTATATTAGCAAAATTAGCAAACTCTGTTCTTCCTGAAAGCCATCTTCACTGTTTGGATTTTTTTTTTTTTTTTTTTTTGGTCTGTTTCTTTCCATTTATCAAAAACTCATTTCATTCTTCAAGTCTCCTCTGTATTTTTTTTAAACTTTTTTTTTTGTATTATCTTTACCTATTGGATAGAGGCAGCCAGAAATTGAGAGGGAAGGGGGTGATAGAGAGGGAGAGAGACAGAGAGACACCTGCAGCCCTGCTTCACCACTCACAAAACATCTCCCCTGCAGGTGGGGACTGGGGGCTTGAACCTGGATCCTTGAGCACTGTAATATGGGCGCTCAACCAGGTGCACCACCACTCAGCCTCTCCTCTGTACATTATTCTTTAACTGTAGTGTACTTTCTAGTGCTTATTATTCAGTATTATTTGCATGCTTTTCATTACTATTTCAGGTTTGTATGTTTGATGTACATATAGGGGTTCAGCATATTCATCTTCACTTTTGCCTATGTTCAAAATTATATTAAAATGTAAAAAATAATTAGAGAAGGCATCCTTTTATCTACAAACATTTTTTTCAATCTTTAGGCTTCTCTTTCCCTAGACACCTACGGTTAGCTGAAGTGGTTTGCCTCTAGTTATAGCTCTTCGGGTGTAGTATATTACAAAGCACTCTGGGAAGTAGGAGGAGGGAGTGGTAGGAAAGGGTTTTTGGATCCTGGTGCATGATGGTGGAAAAGGACCTAAATTGGGGGGAGAGTGTTTTGCAGACAACTATTATGGGAGATGAGATATGGCACCCATGTATCAACAGCTGTACTATACAATTGGCTCCCCTCCCCCATGAAGTGATTTTTTGGGGGAAAGAACAGAAAGAAAGAAAATTATGGTACTATATTCAATGGCTTTTGACCTTATCTAATGCAGCAATAGATTTCTATAAGTCCAAGTACACTATTCAACATAAGACTTTTAACTATTGCTCAGCAAAGAAATATAGATAATTCAATTATTTGTATAGCCTTTGAAATCTTTGCTTCACTGTTATTAATACAGAGTTGCTTGTTAGTATATTTCTGGCAAGAAATGTTTGAGGCAAAAGGTTTTCATCAATATTTAATCAAGAAAAAGTTAGAACCAGTAGTAAAACTTACTATTGGTAGTTTACACTATAATAACAACACAAAATGTTAATTAATTTCTAATTCTCTATTCTATTATTTAGATTTTTGAAGGTTGATTGGACTTGATCCATCATTTTACGGAAAATTAATTATTTCAAATACATGCACCACTTTATGCAACCTGCCTGATTTGCATTGAGGAAAATTCAGCAGAAGTAATTGAGGCACAAGCAAATACTGGCACTGACTGAACTCAATTTTCATTCCAAATTTCTGCAAAATCCCAAGGCACAACAATATCAGATGCAAGGGGGAAAACAAACAAAAGCAATGTGAAAAGGGAACATGAAGAGAGAATATTACAAGAATCAGAGAACAAAGGGATTGCAAAACTATTTTAGTGCCATAGATGAGCAGTGAGGGCTTCATTGAGGCAAGGTAGAATAAGATATCATATGGCACCCTGACAATTGATGTCTTCATTTAAATGTAAGAATTTACATTCTAATTAGAAAGAATTTACATCTTAATCAGAGGCAGCTGTATTATCTTGTTACTGTTTTTTTCAAAGGTAATGAACTAAAGTACTGCTGTGCTTTTTCAACCAGAAACTAAATAGACAGCATCCAGTGTTATTTTATAGCTTACCTGCTGTAAGCTGTTATTAATATTTTCAAAGATTAAATTTCGAAGTGAAATCTTTTCAAAATGAAAATTGTATTTGACATTACTAGAATGGTATGATAAAGACTTACTTCAAGTTTTTAAACAAATCATTTTCTAACTTGTTTTCAAAATATACTTACTTATCTAGTGAATAGAAACCTTTTGTAATTCATTAATATAATAATGTTTTTATTGGGGGGATGTAGAAAAGCTACCAAAGTAGATATGCATCATATTCTGGTGAAACCCTGTTGTCAATAAAGTTATATTTGACTAGATGAGCTCATTTACTAAATACAAAACTTTACCTTTCTAAGGCCATCTAAATCAAAGTATATCTTTTTTTGTCTATGGTATTTAATGAGGAAAGATAACATAGGCAACACAGAACATTATTTTGCTTGTTTTTTTTTGCCATTTTGTTTTTGTCACATTTATCATAGCTGAGCATGTTATGCTTCACAAATATACAAATATACAAGATTGTTGTAGTTAGTGATATTAAAGAAAATAGCACATTTACCTCTGTACTGCTCTAATCCAAGTTGTCCCTAATGATGGTAGCTAGACCTAGATATTGGTAGTTGGTGATATCTTTGCAAAATCAAGCCCATCATTCATATGAGAATTAGCATGAGCTCACTGACCCATGGCTTAGAAGAAATTGAGCTTGGCCTAAAGGAAATCAAGCAGGAGAAAATTACAAGTGTTAATAAAAATGTAAAATGCCACCTTTGTCCCTAGCACTATGCATCTTTAAGTTACTGATACTTATTTTCATCAGTTGCATCATTAATGTGAAGCTGTAGTGTGGGTCAGTTTTTAATTGTGGCTTATGACTTAATTTATTATAATATGATGTTTTAAGTTAAAGTGACGAGAAGGAAAATAATTAAAAACTAAAGCTTGATCAGTCTATTAAATATATTACTAATATGGTTAATTTAATCAAAACATAGGATTTAAAAATTATAGTCTAAAATAATTCTGAGGTGCCAATTTATTGTTATCATCACAGTGGCTTTCTGGATTCATAAATGCAAAAGGAAAGCGGATCACATTCAAATGTATCATATTTTAAGAAAAGAATAACTGAATAATACCAGATAGACAAACACATAAAGATGGAACTAATTTTAAGGTGACATTTTCCTAACCTAGGCCAGTCTGATGACAAAAGAAGATAATTATTAGCTCACTGGTGCTTTTCCTTGTGTTTCCACTAAAGACAATTTATAGAGGAAATGATTCAGATGGGCCTGACTGAATTACTGGCTCTGAAAGATGGCTTTATACTGCTGTCAGAAACCATCAGCCCACTTTTGAAAGGTTTATTTGTCTATGGCTCATCTGTGTATGATTTGTTATGAGGGCATCTAACATTTACCACACAGTACATACAGTGTGCCTTCATTTTCCAAGAGGGGTAAAGGGTAGGGGGGAAATGGCCAAGGAGCTCTGAATTCCACCAGGACCTGAAACTTCTGTCACCAGGAATCTTTCACAGAAAGGGAAGTGAATCTAAAACACCAGAAGAAGTCAGATACTGTTACCCTTATCAGAGAGAAGAAAAAAAAAAAAAAAGGACACTCAGAAGCAGGTGTAGGTGTGACTTAAGAAGTGAAGGCAGGAAAGTAGATAAAAATGAGATACACACACACACACACACATACACACACACGATATAGATAGAAAGTCAACCCATGTCTATAACCTTGGGAGAACGACTGCAGTTTCCAGTGGAGGGGATGAGGACACAGAACTCTGGTGGTAACAACATTATGGAATGACACCCCTATTATCTTACAATTTTGTAAATTAACAATAAGTCACTAATAAAAAATAGTGGGTTACAAGATTTTATAATTCCTCTTTTATGGAACTAACAACCTGAAGTCATGGGTTCTAGTCTCCCCTTCCATGCTGTCAGCTCTATTTATGGTACAGAAAATATGTAAATTCCAGTACTAATTCTGGCACTATCTGGGTCTTATTTTTTATCACCTGTAAATAAAGACTGTGAAGGTTTTACTTCAATTATTCCAGGGCCCAGAAAATGGTACAATTAGTGGAATGCTAGACTTGCAAACATCTGACTCCTGGCATCGTATATGCCAGAGAGGTCTCTTTGGCTCTCCTCTATCTCTTCCCTTATCTCTTTCTCACCAATTACTATTTTCTAAAGGACCCCATTCTTACCATATCTATTCACTGTGATATAGCTATTGCATATCTTTTAACATATTTGCCTTTTAACCCCAGCCAGAGGGAAAAAAAATGCACTTTTTGCTTCAAGCCTATCCAAATCCTACTCATGCTTCAAGATTCACTTCAGATGTCATCTTCACAATGTTGCTTGGCTAATGCTGTACAGAAAATAAATTTTCCCCTTTCCTTACTCTGTATGTTCAACAAATATTTTACTAAGTACCTATACTATATCGGGCACTATACTAGGTGTTTTGGATGTAAAGAGTAAATAAGAGAAACTTGCCCCTTAATAAAAGAATTTAAAATGTAGTGGGAGATACAAGTAAGAAGCTAGTAACAAGGATGTAACGATCATGACAAATATAAGGAAGACAACCAGCGGCTGTCCATGTCCAGAGGAGTGGACACATGGACATAGTTTTATCATGTGGTCAGAGAAGGCTAGTTTCTTAGAGCAGCCTTAGGGTATAATAATGGTTTATTATGTTGAATTGGCATTTTTTTTTTCTGGATGTAACTTTTGTTTCCTAAATGATATTGCAATAGCAATGACTTGTTGTAGTTAACATAAATTGAACACTCAAGGTGTGCTAGTTATTTTATTTTTGTGGCACTGGGGTCTTTAATGTGTGTGATTCTACAGTTCTGGGGCTAGCGTTTCATATATTTCACTTCATATTCATATAGTATATATTTGGTGGGGAAGAGACAGCACAGCCCTGGAGTTTACACCAGTACCATGTTGCTGTCATATGATGTTGGGGTTGAACATAGGTCCCAAGCACAGCAAGTGATGTACCTGGTAAAGGGACCTTGTACTGGGTAATTCACATGCATTTTATCAGTTAATTCTTTTTTTTTTTTTTTGCCACCAGAATTATTGCTGGAACTCTGTGCCAGCACTATGAGTCCATTGCTCCCAGTGGTCTCTCTCCTCCTCCTCTTCTTCTCTCTCTCTCTCTCATTTCTATTTTATTTGATAGGACAGAAAGAAATTGAGAGGGGAAGATGAAATAGAAAGAGAGATACCTGCGGGCCTGCTACACTGCTCATGAAGTGTCCCCCACCCTGAAGGCAGAAAGTGGGGGGCTCAAAACTGAGTCCTTGTACATGGTAATATGTGTGCTCAACTGGGTGCCCCATAGCCTGGACCATTAATTTTTAGAACATAGATGTTTTTATTATTATGCTATTTTCTTTATAATAAAAGGAAATATTTACATTAAAATACTTGTTTATAGTCTAGTAGTGACTTAATGATAAACTCCTTCTTAGAGACAGGGATTTTATTTAGTGGGTTTCACTATCAGTTGTTTGTACATATAAAGCATTTAATATTTGTTTTTATTATATTTTATTTTTTTTAATTTATCTTAGTAAGAAACACAAGAACACTGATCAGCTCTGCGTTATGGTGGGGCTGCGGATTGAACCTGGGACTTCAGAGCCTCAAGCAGGAGGTAAGTCTCCTGCATAACGATTACACTTTTCTTGAGCTAGTTTCCCTGTTGTGGCATAAACTTTATTAGTCTCTAAAGACTTTTCTTTGGAAAAAGATCTTTGGATTGAAAAATCTAGGCTCTAAGAATTTTATTTTATTTTAATTAATTGATTGATTAATTTTTTACCTCCAGGCAGTCATTTTTTCCATTTTTGTTTTTTGTTGTTGTTGGATAGGACAGAGAGAAATTGAGAGAGGAGGGCAAGGTAGAGAGGGGGAGAGAAATATAGGCATCTGCAGACCTGCTCCACTGCTTGCAGAGCAACCCCTGTGCAAATGGGGAGCCAGGAGCTCAAACTGGGATCCCTATGAAAGTCCTTGCGCTTTGTACTATGCGCACTTAACCCAGTTACTACCACCCAGTCCCTGGCTACAAGTATTTTAAATCTAGTTTCTTTTTTAAATTTGTTTTTATTTATATATTTATTATTGAATAAAGACAGAGAGAAACTGAGAAGGGAGGGGGAGATAGAGAGGGAGAGAGACAGAGAGATACCTACAGCCCTGCTTCACCACTCATGAAGCTTTCCCCCTGCAGGTGGGGACCAGAGGCTTGAACCTGGGTCCTTGTGTACTGAAATGTGAGTGCTTAAGTAGGTGTGCCCCTACTGACCCCCTTTTTTATATGTATTTTTCCTTTTGTTGCCCTTGTCTTTTATTGTTGTAGTTATTATTGTTGTTGTTATTGATAAGACAGAGAGAAATGGAGAGAGGACAGAAAGATAGAGATGGGGAGAGAAAGATAAAACACCTGCAGACCTGCTTTACAACCTGGGAAGCAACTCCCTTACAGGTGGGAAGCCGGGAGTCTGAACAGGGATCCCTTCATCAATCCTTGCGCTTTGTGCCACGTGTGCTTAACCCACTGCACTATAGCCCTACTCCCAGCTTGGCCCCTATTAAACCTAGTTTCTAATAAGGTTTTTCATCATCTTGTTCCTAACCAGACCAAATTGTTGTATGCATCATGTCTGGCACACTCAGGTGAATTATACACCAGCAACTGGTGATTATGACATTGTATTCTTTTACTAGAATGATTTTAACATAAATATAGAAAATATTCAATGACAGTCTCTCTCTCTCTCTCTCTCTATATATATATATATATATATTAGAATTATTACTGAATAGGAATTTTAAAAACCATTTAATCAGACTCCCTTTCACAGAGTGTAAAGTATTTACATTTATTTACATTTTATTGAAATATTTGCCAATGAAAAATTTACATGTTTTAACTGTTTTAAATTTCAATATAATACAATAAATTAGTCACACTACAGCTGATGCCCAATTTCATCAGTATGATTTAAGGCAACATTCTTAGACAATAAAAGGAACAAGAAGTATCAGTCTTAGAAATGGAGAGACAGCATCCCACAATGACCTTGGGTCCATACTCCCAGAGGGTTAAAGAATAGAAAAGCTATCAGGGGAGGGAATGGGATACAGAGTTCTGGTGGTGGGAATTGTGTAGAGTTGTACCCCTCTTATCCTATGGTTTTGTCAATGTTTCCTTTTTATAAATAAGTAAATAAAAAATAAATATGGGATATAAATTTTTTTTAAAAAAGGAGAGACATACAAGAATTATCTATATACAATCTGATTATCTACTTATAAAATCCCATAAACTCAAGTGAAAAACTAACTACATATTTCAAAAGGTGGCCGGATACAAGACCAACACAAATATCAGTACAGTGAGATTCAGAGCAGGCCACGGAGGTACCATTGTTGACAAGCATCAGTACAAAAATGTATTCTCCCAGAATATTTAAGAATGAAATGATATGAAATAGGGAAAGCCCATTTACTCCTCTTTCACAAGTATTTACTGAAAAGCAAATGAATACAAAGTAAGAAATAAAAAGCAAAGAGAAGCTCATTGTATCTGCCCTAATGATGCTATAACAAACTTAAAAGCTTTATATCTAGCTGTAAAGTGCTAGAAACTGATGTAGTCAGAAGTAGTAGTAGAATATGCAAAAGACATTCATGCTTGAGTCTCTGAAGTCTTGGGTTCAATCCCCGTTACCACTGTAAGCCAGAGCTTAATATAAATAAATATTTAAAAATATTTAATATAAAATATTTTTTTAAAGTTGTGGAATATCCAATGCTCATTGGGACCTTTTCAGACTACATATACCCTGGGTGTTAAAATGTCTTCATATTACTTAGGAGAAGGGACCTCTCTTGTTATTCCTTGTTCAGTTTTGTAATCCTGTCCATATTTGGTCCATTTATCTCTCCCTTTGAATCACCAAGCAACACATCTCATATCTTGGTCAATAAAACCCCTCCTACTTGGATATTTCTAAACTTCTCAGAGTCATCTCCTCCATAGACAAGTAAATCTTCCACAACTTTTTCCCCCTTCAAATGGAAGGAAAAGGAATTTAAAAAAAATAATAAAAGGGTGGGGTAGACGAGTGGTAGTGCACAGTGGGCTAAGTGCACATGATGCAAGGACCCGTGTAAGGATCCTGGTTCGAGTCCCCCACTCCCTACCTGCAGAGGGTCGTTTCATAGGTAGTGAAGCAGGCTTGCAGGTGTCTTTCTCTCCTCCATCTTCCCCTCCTCTCTCCATTTCTCTCTGTCCTATCCAGCAACAAAATGGGGAAAATGGCTTCCAGGAGCAGTGGAATCATAACAAAGGTACCTAGCCCCAGCAATAACCCTGGAGGCAAAAAAAAAAAAAAGGGTGTCTGTGGATGGGGAGAAGATATTTGAGTTTAAAACTGTTAGCCTTGGGAGTCGGGCGGTAGCCCTGCGGGTTAAGCGCACGTGGTGCAAAGCGCAAAGACCAGCCTAAGGATCCCGATTGGGGTTAGTCTCTTTACAGGCAGTGAAGCAGGTGTCTGTCTTTCTCTTCCTCTCCTCTCTCCATTTCTCTCTGTCCTATCCAACGACGACATCAATAACAACAATAGTAATAACTACAACAACAATAAAAAGACAACAAGGGCAACAAAAGGGAAATAAATAAAAAACAACTACAACAATAAAACAACAAGGGCAACAGAAGGGAATAAATAAATATTTAAAACAACAACAACAACAAAAGCTGTTAGCCTTTTAAAATAGTCTGGACCCATGAAAATGTCTCTTATATAACAGCTATGTCAATGACTACGTCAAACTTTAAATACATTAAGCACTAGAGATATTCAGGTGGTTAGTAAATTAGAACAACATAGTGACTGAAGTCTAACTCTACGCTATAGTTTTTTTTGTTTTTTTTTTATTGTTGTAGTTATTATTGTTGTCATTATTGTTGTTGGATAGGACAGAGAGAAATGGAGAGAGGAGGGGAAGACAGAGAGGGGGAGAGAAAGATAGACACCTGCAGACCTGCTTCACCGCTTGTGAAGTGACTCCCCTGCAGGTGGGGAGCCAGGGCTTGAACCGTTATCCTTATACTGGTCCTTGTGCTTTGCGCCACCTGCGCTTAACCCGGTGCGCTACAGCCCGACTCCCTCTACGCTATAGTTTTGTAAAGAAGAAAATCTTTTTTTCCGGGAGTCGGGTGGTAGCGCAGAGGGTTAAGTGCATGTGCAAAGCTCAATGACCAGCGTAAGGATCCCGGTTCGAGTCCCTGGCTCCCCACCTGCAGGGGAGTCGCTTCACAGGCAGTGAAGCAGGTCTGCAGGTGTCTGTCTTTCTCTCCCCCTTTCTGTCTTCCCCTCCTCTCTCCATTTCTCTCTGTCCTATCCAACAACGACAATAATAATTACAACAAGGGCAACAAAAGGGAATAAATAAATAAATTTAAAAAAAGGAAAATCATTTTTCCCTCAAATCACTTTGTTGAGAAAATATTGATTTATAAGACAGTTATTACAGAGACAGTTTTTAAAGTAACCTTTTGTTATTAATAGTCTGTGACAAGATTGTAAGATTACAGTGTATAGTTCTATAACACACCCGCTATGATAGAGATAGCTCATTAGGTGTCACCATACTTCATTCTTCACCAAAATGTCATCTATATTACTTAAGTCTCACCTATGAATGAGATAAGTCTCCTTAAAAGAAAGAAATCCAACAGGCTAAGGAAACTAGAATAGGGAGAAGAGGCATAGAGAAGGAAGAATCCTACTTCTACATTTTCACTACCACAGGAAAATTACAGGAAATAAATGAGAAGAAAAAGGTGCTCTGGATTTCTTGAATATACGTTTGAAAATATCCATATTAGGCATGCTTTCTTAGTGAAATTAAGTAGGTGGCTTTTAGGGGCATTTAGTAAATCTTACATTTTGCTGAATGAATTCCCAAACATCAGAATTTTAGCACATATGTTAGAACTGTAACTTTCTCTGTGAAACTAGACTGGCAGCTCTTTACACAGTTCCACCCACTCCTTTTCAATTCACAAATCATGCTTCTACAAATCTATGAAAAGCGTAACTCATTTGATGGCAAAGTCTTATCTGAACTAGTATAGCTACAGGCCCTTTGAAATATAACTAAAATATGCCTACAAACTCTTACAAAATGGAGGACCCCCCCAACACTTCATCTGCACTATTCCAGCCTTTAGGTCCATGATTACTCAACAATTTGTTTAGCTTTGTATGTTGACTCTCTTTTCAGCCACCAGGTTCCAGATGCTAGCAGGATGCGACCAGACTTCCCTGGACAGACAACCCCACCAATGTGCCTTGGAGCTGTGCTTCCCCAGAGCCCTTCCCCACTAGAGAAAGAGAGAGACAGCATGGGAGTATGGATCGACCTGTCAACGTCCATGTTCAGCGGGGAAGCAATTAGCTTTAACCTTCTGCATCCCACAACGATCTTGGGTCCATACTCCCATAGGGTTAAAGAATAGGAAAGCTATCAGGGGAGGCGATGGGATACGGAGGTCTGGTGGTGGGAATTGTGCAAAGTTGTACCCCTCTTATCCTATGGTTTTGTCAATGTTTCCTTTTTATAAATAAAATTTTTTTTAAAAAGTATTCAATTTTTAAAAATTCACCTCATGTGAAAATTAAAATGCTTTCTGGTAGAAACAGTAAATATTTGATTATGAGATAATATTTATATAACCTTTTACATATACACTTCAGAATAATTTACTTTGAAATTTGTTCAAGTGGAAAAACACACTAAATAATTCTCATATCCCACCAGCTCTCCAATTTATGTTTCACATCTGCTCTATTTATATCTTTATACCTTCTCCATACATTACATATAGCTATAATTTATCTTTTTTTAATTATCTTTACTTCTTTATTGTATAGAGACAGCCAGAAATTGAGAGGAAAGTGGGTGATAGAGAGACAGAGAGACACCTGCAACACTGTTTCACCACTTGCAAAGCTTTCCCCCTGCAGGTAGGAACCAAGGGCTCAAACCCAGGTCCTTGTGCAGTGTGTAATTCATCCCCCTATAATTCATCTTTTCTGAACCATTTAAGGACAAGTAGCAGTACAATTCCTGCCATCCTTAAATTTAAGAATGACAAACTAAGAAAAGATTCTATCAATATCCATTCTTTATCTAACTCTTTAATCAGCTTTAATCTCCACTAATAATTCCCATCTGAACTATACACAACTAAGTGATAAAATAACATTTTTTCTATCCTGTCATTTCTTCACTGTTTATTAGCTTGTATTCTACTGTAAGGAAGAGGTTTCTCTTCTCTTTTGGTTGTCTATTTTTCTACCCCAGTCTGGGTGCATGGATTCCCACTGTACTCAATGGACATTTTCCAGTATCTATTTCAAAGATCTAATTTTCCAAACTTGGAAGGCGGCATCCTTGTCAAAGTGACTCTTGTGCATTTCTCAAGTCCCTGTCATTTAAAAAAATTTTTTTTATATTTATTTTCCCTTTTGTTGCCCTTAGGTTTTTTTTTTTTTTATTATTGTTGTTGTTATTGATGTTCTTGTTGTTGGATAGGACAGAGAGAAATGGAGAGAGGGGGAGAGAAAGAGAGACACCTACAGACCTGCTTCACCGCCTGTGAAGCAACTCCCCTGGAGGTGAGGATCCAGGGGCTCGAACTGGGATCCTTATGCCGGCCCTTGCGCTTTGTGCCAAGTGCACTTAACCCACTGCACTACCGCCTGACTCTCTCTCTCTCTCTCTCTCATTTTTTGAGTATGAGTACCTTTTTACTTTTTGAGCACAAATTCTGGTTTCATGTATTTTCTGTGCCCTAGAACTAGAATTATCTATTTTTGCAAAGAAATATCAATAGCCTCCCCCATCTTTTTGTTTATTATTGCAGAGGATTAGTTTAAAGATAACTATCTGGGCTTTTGAAATATACCTTAAGTTATTGCCTTTATTCTTTCCAGAAGACAATGCTAAGAAATATGTATATGTATACAGCACATAACCATACATATATGTAACTATTTTTTCATTTATTGGTATGTGTGTGTATGCATGTCAGTTGTGTATTTGTGAGTATCTATGCTTTGCCTGTTCTAAAATAATCACTTTCAAATGTCAAGTCCTATTTTTTACTATAGCACATCCTGACGAAAAAAAATATTGTTTATAATCATACGCTCCATGGTTATATGTATTTTGTTCTTAACCCTTTTTAGTTTTAGTCACCTCAGTTTGAGAAGTACTAATTTTTCCTTTGTTTTCTTATAATAATCACCCTAGTACCATTCTATTTGCATGCTGCCATTACTAGTAAGGAAGATTCTGTTGGGGTCAGAGAATCACTTAGGAAGAAATACAAGGGAAAAAATTAAATTTCCTTGTGAGCAAACCAACACAGAAATATGCGTAGAATGTTTTGTTCATTTTTTATGTACAAGTAAAATAAAATAATATGAATTAAATAGAAAGAGTTTAGAAAGGTATTTCAGTTACTAACAATATGTATAAACATATAGTTTCGAACAATAAATAACTCACAGAAAAACAAAGGGTCTCTCTAAAAATGGGCTTATATGACTAAATTTGATCAGTTATGTACAAATATGTGTTTAAAGTTTCAAATTTAAGTATACTATGCATATTTTATACTGAATTAGACTAACCACCCCCGCTACAGCTGGGAAAGTTAAACAACAGTATTCAAATCTGATTTGATATAACAGCTGTTCAAAGGGTGTGCATTACTTAAAAATGTGACCATTTATTTCTGTTAAATATAAACTGCTGTTTTGGCTATATGCATGCCTTATTTTCCTCATATTTTCACTTCTTTCCTTACCCCCCCATATGTAATAAAATCATTACTGAAGCTCTTTCATTTCCCCCCTCTTTTTATAGAACCTAACTTTTTATTACTCTATTTTCTGAAAAGAAAAGAAAAGAAAGAAGAGAAAAGAAAAGAAAAGAATGGGGCCATTAATTATCTTACCTGATCTCCTTTCTCCTGGACCTCATTTATCTCATCAGTTGCTCTTTTCAATATAAAAACAACGTTATCAGTCACTGCAAAAGTGGTTCTGTTTTTGATGGGATACTGATATAGCTAAATTTGTAATTTTTTAGGGAGACAAGTTCAAATGTTTTAAAATGTAGACAATAACTCCACCATGCCTACATAGGATAAGTGTTAAAAAATGACATGGATAAGTATTCCTCTCAAGGATAAAACAAACAAAATAATAATAAAATCCTAAATTTCACCAAGAGTAGCAGTTACTGCTGGGGCTTAAGAGCCTGCCTGCCTCCACTGTTCCTCGTGACCATTTCTTTCTTTCTGTTTCCTTTCTTTCTTTCTTTCTTTCTTTCTTTCTTTCTTTCTTTCTTTCTTTCTTTCTTTTTGATAGAGAAAGAGTAAAGGAGACACATCTGCAGTACTGTTTCATTGCTTGTGAAGCTTCCTCCCTGCAAGGGGCTTAACCTGGGTCCTTGAGCATGGTAACTTGTTTTCATTTAGGTGATGTCAGGTGAGACATATAATAATAATAATGATAATGATTTTTTAAGAAAAGTCTCCTTAATCTAGTATTGGAAGAAAAAATATGATTCTCTTTTCCATTATATGTCAGAAATGGAAAAAGAAAGCTCTGATATAGAGAAACCTTTCATTTCAGTAGGCAGAAAACAAAAGCTAAGCAGAAGAAGTATTAATCTACTATATAGTGAAACAAAGACCTAGAGACAGATAACTCCAGTCAGATGGGAAGTTAATGGCTGCTTCTCAGTCAGAAACCAATGTATGTAAAACACCTGACATACTTTTTAAAAATTTATTTTTTTTACTTGTTATTAATAGTAGGTTACAAGATTATAAGATTACACTAGAAGTCCACACCCAAAGTTCTGTATCCGTATCCTCCCACCTCCGAAAGTGAAGCAGTGTTGTAGGTGTCTCTCTGTCTCTCTCCCTCTCTATCTCCCCCTACCTTCTTGATTTCTGGCTGTCTCTAGCCAATAAATAAAAATAATAAAAAAAATTTTAAAGCACATGTGGTTATTATATACTATATAGTTATTATATGACACATTATATGTTTATGTAGTCATATATGGTAGCGATATATTAACATATAACTTTAAACCATGGTCACAGATTAGAAGTTGAACATATAATGTACATGCCAGAGTTATGTGGTGTTCAGGTTTCCTTCTACCTCTTCCTCAAAAAAGAAATAATTAATAAGGAGAGAGAGAGAGAGAGAGAGAGAGAGAGAGAGAGAGACCCCGCCAAGGATACACAGAAGTTACTATGGTTTAGATGACAGTGACAGGAAATGGAGGAGCTATTAGATAGAGACTTCCAATCAAGGCAATACTGTTTGTGAATATCTTTGAGAAACTTAAGTAATTGAGGTACAACACAGAAAAATTCTTGTTTGACTAGTCTGGGCATATTCCTGGTCTTTGGCAATGCCAGAGCACAGAATCAATACCCATCATTCACACTATTCCAAAATGAACAATGAGGCAAGAAGTAAAGAGTCAATGTCTTAGAGCAGGGAGGATTTTACTATGTCTTCAAAAATGGAAAACTATAACATGCTTTTTCTTTACATTCTGCTTCAAGTAGCTTTCAAAATTAATTATTCTAGTAGGGTAATGAGTAAGAGAAAAAAGTCCACTAATAAGAGAATGACCATTTATATTATTTTAGACTTTAGATCAGTATTTACTAACCTTTCTAACTGATCTTACACTGCATCTTTCTGTTTTTATGGTCTCATCATTACAATGAGGGAGTTTTATACTTCTGTCTCTTGCCTGGTCTATGTTAAAAATACATATGCAAAAAAAAATACATGTCAGGATGCTAGTATCAAAACTGCTACTTAAGAGATTGGATTCCTTCAAATTATTGTGGGAACTCTCCCTTTAAGCAGAGAAGCTCTAGTTTTGTTAGTTTATTATTTACTTATTTTTATAGTGTGCTTCTGAGTAAAAGTCTATATAAAAAGAGTTTCAAGAGAGGGCCAGATGGTGGTGCACCTGGTTGAACACACATGTTACAATACACAAGGACCCAGGTTCTAGCCCATTTCCCACATGCAAGGGGAAAGCTTCACAAGTGGCAAAACAGGGCTGCAGGTCTCTCTCTGTCTTTCTCCTTCTCTATCTCTCCCTTCCCTCTTGATTGCTGACTATTTCTATCCAATAAATACAAATAATTAAAAATAATAATAAAGAGTTTCACAGGCTAAATATCTGAAAAAAAATTTATTACCTTATTGCACAAATCCCAATGTTTAAATTCTTACTGAGTTACTTAAGACATGGAATAATTCACCTACTGGTTTGAATAAAAGGCTAAATCTATGAGTTCTTAAATAATGTTTCAATGCCCTGGAGATAAGATATTTATTATTCAGTAAGAGGCTGATTAAGGGATATCATAAATTCTATCAAATAACCAGCTTTGTGTCATCTCAAGAAATCTAATTAAGAAAAATGGCATTATAAATATTTATATTCCTGATTCAAAATTGTCATTATAAACATTGTGCTTACTGCACTGAAATAAAATATAGAAAAGAAACTTGTTCTTTGGTTAAACAAGTGGAGCTATCTGAACTATTTCATTTGGCAAGGTTAAAAAAACATAGGCGTTAGTAAAGCAGTCTAATTTCTTCACTGACTACTTTTTAAACTTAAAGATAAATTTGAGGCTTTATAAAGGAGAAAATTATGTACTAAAAGAAAGACACTAAATCAATTTTAAACACCAAACACAATTTATGCCTGACTTTAAAACTCATCCACAAAACATTAATCTACACAAAGGCCAGAAGCTGAATGAAGCATAATTTGTGAAACTGATACCTTTCATCACAACCTCTAACTGAAAAGGTCATTAGATATATTATATCTAAGTGAGCAGCTTATCCCTGCTTCATTACTGATAATTAAGACAAGTAATATTTTCTTGACAGTAATGTGTCCCTTAACAGATATAGCCTAGTTTGCATAAAATAAGCATTAATTACCACATACTATTACAGATTTAAAAAACTAAGTACCTGTATAACATAGTTTCATTATTTTTTCCCTTGATTTCCTTAAAGTGTTAACAGGTTCAGAAAACATAATGTACTTATTGAGAAATTCATCATATTTAAATTCATAAGGTAATAATAAAAGAGGATTTGGAAAAAGATCAGTGAAAATGAAAGTGTTTGTGACTGGGCTTGATTCAAGTTATCTGCACTAACTAGCTTTGAAGAGTTACTTGAAGTACAACTTAAAATACAGGTGCTCTTTATTTAACAATACATTTAATATTAATATAGAATATTGGGGGACTATCTGGTATCACAAAGAGTTGAAATCATTTTCAAAGTAACTGAAAAGCCAAGTGAGCTATCTTGCTGGACCCACACAAGATTCTTAACCTCTCTACAACTTAGTACTTTAACAAAATAATAAAATACCTAACTTCAAATTATTGTGATGATTAGTTGAGTAACAACAACATTAACAAAAACATTTAGAATACCATCTTGCTCTGAATTATAATATCTTAGAGTACAGCTAAAAGAGGTGAGGCATTCTTAAAATTACACTTGTTTTTTTCATCACCCAGATACTGAAACACATTTTTTTTTCTTTATTGAGGGGATTAATGGTTCACAGTTGACAGTAAAATACAATAGTTGGTACATGGGTAACATGTCTCAGTTTTCTGCATAACCTGAAACACATTTAAACAATTTTTATGACTGATTTAATAATGATTAAAAAGACTATATATAACAGGGATACAATTCCATACCATTACCACCAGAGATCTGTATTCTTTCCTCTCCATTGGAAATGTCTCTATTCTTTATCCCTCTGGAAGTATGGACCAAAAAAAAAAAATTTTTTTTTTTTTGTCTCCAGGGTTATTGCTGGGCCTCAGTGCCTGCAGCAGGAATCCAATGCTCCTGGAGGCTATTTTTTCCCCTTTTTGCTGCCTTTGTTGTTTTTATCGTTGTTGTGGTTATTATTGTTGTTATTGATGTCACTGTTGTTGGATAGGACAGAGAGAAATCAAGAGAGGAGTGGAAGACAGATAGGGTGAGACCTTGTGAGGCAACCCCATGCAGATGGGGAACCGGAGGCTCGAACTGAGATCCTTGTCCTTTGCACCATGTGCACTTAACCCGCTGCTAGGCACTGCTCAACTCCCTGGACCGAAATTCTTTATGGCTGAAACACACATTTGATAACACGTGGTAACCCACCAGTACAAATGTGCCATTTATCACAGGTATGCTGGTGTGGAAAAAGGTTGCTAAGTATTAAGTGGGACACTGCACATTTTTTCACCTGTAGGTGAAGTTAGTTTTGTGGAGGCAGAACAAGTGTGTATAGTATAAAAAACTCAACTACCATAGAACCTGGACCCAACTGCACTAGTGCTGTGGGTATCTTTCTCTCTTCCTCTAACTCTATCTAAAAATGTTACCCTGGAGGGCTGAAATCCCAGTAATAATAAAAGGGGTGAGAGGAAGAAAAAGAAATCCCCATCTACCAATACCACAGACCTAGAAACAGTATGGGTGGAAGAGGTGACATCAAAGAGGTGCACAGCAGTGGTTTTATAACAGAAGGAAATCTGCATTCAGAGTGTGTTACTTACAAAGTCATATAATATTGGCAAAGTTATTCAAGCTCTCTGCACTCTCCTTTACATTTACAAGAAGGTAAATGAAATTAGAGAAATAAGGCAACTGGTACTTCGTGCAGAATGAATGACAAGATACAGTGAAGGCATCTTTCCTAAATTACATAAATTGATACTGAAAGAGCCTTGTTTTGCATTGTGAGAAAAGCAACACAAATATGTAATTAAACACAGATGAATAGCTGAACAAAGGCATAAATACGGCTAGAAAGGTGGAAGAAATGGTGAAATGTTTCTAGAATGATTGGTATTACGCTTAAAATGGCAGTGTTCCAATATAAGAACATGGTTTATCTGAGCACAGTAATAACAAATACTCTCACTTAGCTATTTGAAAAAGATATACTGGGGATAATTTCATTTTGTAATGGGATTCTTTCTGTAAAGTCTCATACAAGTGCCTTATACATGTAAAACACATTACTTTTATTATTATATCAGATACAAGATTATTATTTTTCATGACTTTCTTAATTTCAAGCCAAGTTATTACCAGATAAGAATTTTATTGTGATTGGCTAAAGACAAGAATTCCAAGTGGAAAATTTTCTTTAGGGAATATTGTAGCTCAACTATAAATTGGCAAGATGGTGCTGAGAAGGACAAGTGGAATGGGTGGTGAGTTTTCCCTCTGTACCCATCGAGCCCCTTCCCCAGACCAGAGGTGGATTGCTAGGGGAGACAGGTAGCCAGAGAATGGGAGCCCCCCCCTGTGTAGCTGAACACACCCAGCAAGTTTCCAGGACTGAACCTTTTGTCCGAGCTCAGTGGGGAACTATCTGGGCCCACTTTGGCAAAGACAACTGCAGGTCTTAGTTTAGGTTTGGGGTGGGTGGAGTCTTTTGCTTGGTTTGAATTGCAAGCAGCTAGAAAAAGATTGCTTATCATAACCAAAAATTACAAAAAATTTATCTGGAACCAGAAAACACTTAAATTGCCAAAAAAAAAAAAAAAATCTTGGAAAAAGAAACAGAAATAGAGGCATCACACTCCCAAATCTCAAACTATATTATAAGGGAGATCTTTATATGCCAGACATCAGACAAGAGGCTAATAACCAAAATATATAAAGAATTCACCAAACTTAGCAACAAACAAGCAAAGAACTCAATTCAAAAATGGGGAGGGGATATGAACAGAATATTTACAGAAGAGATACAAACAGCCAACAGACATATGAAAAATTGCTCCAAATCTCTGATTGTCAGAGAAATGCAATAATACAACAATGAGATATCACCTCATCCCTGTGAGAATGTTATACATCAGAAATGACAGCAACAACAAGTGCTGGAGAGGTTGTGGGGGGACAAAGGAACCCTCCTGAACTGCTAATGGGAATGTAAGTTGGTCCAAGCCCAGTTGAGAGCAATCTGGACAACTCTCAGAAAGCTAGAAATGGACCTTCCTTACGAACAAGCAATTCCTTTCCTGGGGATATATGCCAAAATGATGTGTGTACACCTATGCTCATAGAAGTGAAAATTTTAATAACCAAAACCTGGAAACAACCCAGGTGCCCAACAAAAGATGAATGACCAAGATAATTGTGGTATACCTTCTTTGACCTATCTTGGATGCAGCTAGAAGAAATTATGTTAAGTGAGATAAGGCAGAAAGAAAAAGACGGGTATGGGATGAGCCCATTCATAAACAGAAATTGAGAAAGAAGAACAGAAAGGGAAATACAGTGCAGAATTTGATTGAGTTTGGAGTACTACACCAAAGTAAAATAAACTTGGAGTGGGGTAGAGGAGGAAGGGTAGACTTTCAGTTCCAGTGTAGGGAATTGATGGTAGAGACACAGAGCTTTGGTGGTGGGAATAATGTTAATATATACTCTTATTAGTGTATAGCCTTTTAAATCACTGTTTAATCAATACGAGAGGAGAATAATTGAATGTCTTGAGCTTTTTAAGGCATAGACTTCAGTTCTGAGTTTATATTCCTTCAATTAAGCACTTAAGGTTTCAAATTAGTAAACTGATAGAGTTTTAACATTGGTATTAAATTGATTTATTCTCCTTTTTACCAGAGCACTGCTCAGCTTTGGCTTATGGTGATGTGGGGGATTGAAGCTAGGACTTCAGAGCCTCAGGTATGAAATTCTCTTTGTATAACCATTATGCTATCTCTGTCCTGTTTTACTTATTTTTTTAAAAAAATTATATTTCTTTATTATATAAAGACAGCCAGAAATTGAGAGGGAAAGTGGTGATAGAGAGGGAGAAAGAGACTTATGCAACTCTGCTTCACCACTCATGAAACTTCCCCCACCTGCAGGTGTGGGTTGGGGGCTTGAACCTGGGTCCTTACACATTGTAACATGTGCATTCAATCAGGTGAGCCACCACCTGGCCCCCACTGGGCTTAACTTGCTAATACATTTCTAATAATAACCTGCAACTGTTCTTGTCAGTATATAAGATATAATTATTTGTAAATAGTAATAAACAACATAAATCATGATAAGGTCTTGCATAGTACAGTAAAACCTAACCATGGTATTTCCAAAGTAAACCAAGTTCCCAAATAACTTGGTTGTAATAATAATCTATTGTCTTCTTAAACTCTAAGACAGCAGCAAGGAACCATCCTCAGTTTCTATAAACCTGTATTTCTCCCAGTCCTGGAACTTCTGGGGCTTTGCTTATTTTCCTCATGCTTCTCTTGATCCATACAACTGGATGCTGCATCTGCTGATCTCAACCAAATCAATGTAACCAGTGCCACCTTGACATGTTTCACCTGGGACTGTTTCCAAAGACACTAGACTTGGGATGTCAACCCGCTTGCTCCAATACTCTGCCACCAAGTTGCAGATGCCACCATGATGCCAACCTGACTTGCTTGGGCAGATGAATGTGCTTTGCAACCCTACCTCCCCAGCAGCCTACGCACACGTGGGGGTTAAGCACACATGGCTTAAGGATCCTGGTTGAAGCCCCTGGCTCCCCACCTGAAGGGGAGTCGCTTCACAAGTGGTGAACCAGGTGTGTGGGTGTCTTTCTCTTTCCCTTTCTGTCTTCCCCTCCACTCTCCATTTCTCTCTGTCCTATCCAACAATGACAACATCAATAATAACAACAACAATAACTACAGCAATAAAACAACAAAGGCAACAAAAGGGAATAAATAAATATTTTGTAAAAAAGATAGAAACAGGCTGGGGGTATGGATCAACCTGTCAATGCCCATGTCCAGTGAAAAAGCAATTCATAAATATCTGTGGTCCATACTCCTAGAAGGATAAAGAATAGAGAAACTTCCCATAGAGGGGATGGGATACAGAACTCTGGGGGTGGGAACTGTGTGAATTGTACCTCTCTTATCCCATAACCTTGTCGACCATTATTAAATCACTAATAATTTTAAAAAAAGTTGATTTGGAGTAGGGCACCAAAGTAAAAATCTCTAGGTTGAGATAAGGTGGATGTTCAGCTTCACTGGGGTTGGGGACAGGAGGGGGGAGGATAGGATGGGATATAGTCTTTTGGTGGTGGGAATGGTGTTTATGTACTCTCCTATTAACTTGTAGTCATATAAATCACTAATTCATTATTATGACGGGAAAAACTGATTGAATGTCTCAAACTTTCTAATGTACATAGGATGAGTCTTTGAAATGTCGAATCTCTTAAAAGCTTAGACCAGGGAGAACGGAAGCAACAGGTGGCATTACTCTATAAGACACAGCTATATATAAATAATGTCAAAGGACATAAATTATAGTGATGTCATGTATGATACAGCAAATTCTAACAATGGGATTTTCAAAGTTAACCCAATTGACAAATAATTTGATTACAACAATAACTATCTATTGCCTTCTTAAACCCTAAGACAGCAGGAACCTCCCGCTTCCTCTATAGAGCCTATATTTCCCCCCAGTCCCAGAACCTCTAGGGTGGGACTCACCTTTCTGCATGCTCCTCTCAATTCATACCAAATGATATTGCATCCACCAATCCCAACTTAACACAACGAGTACCACCTCAGCATGCTTCACTTCAGACTATGTCCAGAGACATCAGGCATGGAATGTCAACCCTTCAGCCTCATTACTCAGGTGAGACCTTTCCTTTCATAGGATTCTCTAATTCCATTCCAGGTAGTTCACTTCCTAACAAAGTCCCAAAACCTAGATATAGACCAGGTCCCATGAGATAGGGCTTATGTTCACATGTATCCATAAATTAGGGCAAAATATATACCTGAAAGCAAAAGTGCACAATAGTCTGCAGTGAGTCAGTATATGCAGCAAGCAAGTAGAAAGACCTAAAAAGACACCAGAAAGTTCCTAATGAAATAGTTTCTACTTAGACTTAGATACCCTCCTCACCTACTTCCTATTATACTTTCCTCAGTCATTTCAAAGCTAAGCTTCTCAAAGTAAGAACAGATAAGCTGAATAAGGGCATGAGACTGGCATACTTTAATGATGACTCTTTAGTCACTATCAGGCCACCCAATCAGCTGGGGCCCTAGTTGGGGAGTCCTGAGATTCCTATTGTTACCGGTCATCTCTATTAGGAACAACACAATAGACCCCTTTGAAGGCCCTCATAGGACCTTGCCCTCATTGTGGATCAACAGTGGCAGAGAATGTTCCACCCTCCAAAGGGAGGCTGGACAACATACTCTATGTTCCACCTGAGGAAGATGGGTCATGAAACTGAGGTAGCTTGAAACATTCCTACTGATGACCACAGAATGTGTGCACAGATCTACAGGGATGCAGAAGTCACATAGGCTCCTAAGCTGAATATAAGCCCCAGATCAGATCAATGGGGTTTATAGTCAACAGTATTTATACACCTTTCCTATATTTGGGAGCTACTCTCTTTCCTGGTCCTTTTTCCAGCCATGGCATTATCTCCTCAGATAATAACTTAGATCCACCAGCATATCAGATTTCAGGCTAAAAAACAAAACAAAACAAACAAACAAACAACAACAAAAACAACCCCCCCCCAAACTAGTATAGTCATGGGCCCTTTGGAATATAACTAAAATAGGCCTATCTATAAAATGGAGACCCCGCCCCCCAACTCATCATCTGAACCATTCCAGCCTTTAGGTTCCTGATTAGTGAACAATTTGTTTGGCTTTACATGTTGACTCCACCAGGTTCCGGATGCTAAGATGATGCCAACTGGACTTCCCTGGGCAGAGGAACCCACCAATGTGTCCTGGAGCCCTGCTTCCCCAGAGCCCCACCCCACTAGAGAAAGAGAGAGACAGGCTGGGAGTATGAATCAGTCTGTCAACGCCCATGTTCAGCGGGGAAACAATTACAGAAGCCAGAGCTTCCACATTCTGCACCCCATAATGACCCAGGGTCCATACTCCCAAAGGGATAAAGAATAGGAAAGCTATCAGGGGAGGGGATGGGATACGGAGTTCTGGTGGTGGGAATTATGTGGAGTTGTACCCCTCTTATCCTATGTTTCTTTGTCAGGGTTTCCTTTTTATAAATACAAATTTTAAAAAAAGTTGAAAAGAAAACAAAAATCAGAACTTGGACTGGGTTTGGTGTATTGTACCAAAGTGAAAGACTCCAGGGTGGGTGGGAGAGTTCAGGTCCTGTAACATGACAGCAGCAGAGGAGGACCTAGAGGGTGTTGAGTTGTTATGTGGAAAACTGCTAAATGTTACACATGTACAAACTACTGTATTTTACTGTTGACTGTAAGCCATTAATCCCCCCAGTAAAGAAAAAAAATCTTTGGTCCATACTCCTAAAGGGATAAAGAATAGGGAAGCTTGCAATGGAGGAGGAGTATATGGATTTCTGATAGTGGGAATTATGTGAATTGTACCCCTCTTACACCACAATCTTGTAAATCATTATTAAATCACTAATAAAAATAAAAAGAAAAATTTCTTTAGAGAAACAGACCAAAATAAAACGAGGAGGAAGCTACTAGAATTACACTTTCTTATTAACTTAGACTTTTAAATTTACTCAGTATGGTAGGGAATCAGGTGAAACTGAGATAACTTGGTTTCATATTTTAAGTCCTATTTTAATTTTTGAATAATGTCATAGAAACATATATTAGTACAAACTGACCATGATAATGTCAAGATGTAAAATGTGTGTTTTCTTTTTAATAAAAAATAAGTACTTTGACTATTCTATGACCGAATATTACTTGGGCCTATTGTGTGTATTATCAATTACTTAAAGAGAAATTATAAGAACTGAAGTCTATACATTAAAAAGTTCAAGACGTTCAATTTTTCTCCTCTCATATTGATTAAATAGTGATTTAAAAGATTATAAGTTAATAAGAGTATATATTAATATCATTCCCACCACTAAAGCTCTGTATCTCTATCATCAATTCCCTACATTGGAACTGAAAGGTTCAACATCACTTGTAGGACATGTCTTAATTTGAATTCAGAAAGCTAATTATGTCAGGAATTCAAGACTCCAACCCTAGCACTCAACCACAAATTAAAGAATCCAGAGATCTCTTCACTAAAGAGCTAAGAAATTCATAAAGAGAAGTCCAAAAGGAAATGTTGGAATTAAAAAAAACCCTCAACAACACTATGGCCTACCTAAGAGGCTTTGTGTCTAGAAAAAAAAAATCAGCTTAAAGATAGAATAGCAAAGCTAGAAGACAAAACCAGTATAGCTGCTGAAGAAGAAAGGTTTACAAAAAAAATGAAGCAATTTTCTGAAAAAGCAGACTCCATCAGAAGAAAAAAAAAATCTTCAAGTTACTGGGGTACTGAGGATGAAGAGAAGCAAATAAAATATTGCAGAAAACTTTCCACACCTGAGCAATGGTCAAAATATATAGAGGAAGCTGAACAGAAGCCAAAACTACCAAACCCCAAACAGCCAAGGAACATAATAGTAATACTTCCCAAAAGTAAGGACAAGGAATATTGCAGGCTTCCAGGGAAAGGAAGAAGCTGAAATACTGAGGCAGAAGCATCAGGCTCTCACCAGCTTTCTCAACAGAAACCCAAGTAACAAGAAGGGAATGCAATGACATTGTGCAGTGTTAAGAGATAAGAATTATCAGCCCTTTCCTGCCAAACTTTCCCTCAAGTATGGAGAAATCAAAAACTTCCCAAACATACAGGAACTGAAGGAATTTACCACCACCAATGCTATCTTGCAAGATTTACTGAAAGGAGTCCTACAGGAAAAGAAGTAAAGAAACTTTAATTTCAAATGAGGTAATCTGTGGTAGCTTAGAAACGGGAACTCAAAACAATAACAACAAAAGGAGCAAACATGTAGAAAAAGGTGGGCAGAAAGGGTAGAGTAATATGACCAATGTGGTGCATCAAAGCCAACTATCCAAGACTTAGATGGCAGAACATGAACTCTAAAATCTCAATATTTTCCTCACCTTCACTGGAAGTAGAATGAAAAGTGTTGGGAGGGATAAATCAGGAAGAGAAGGGTGAATACAGAATGATTTCACATGTAGGTAGAACTTGGGAGACAGTTAGGAAGGGAGAACATCGGGTGAAACTTGGACTGAGGGTGGTGTCCTAAACCAAAGCAAGGGACTCTGGCGGAGGCGATGGAATAGGGGGTTTGGTGGGAGAGTGGAATTGGAGTCCTTTATGACAGGGGGTTAAGAGTTTGTAGCAGACACCTATTATTCAGAACTTGGAAACCATACACTTGTACAAACAAATGTGCTGTGATTCATTAATTCCGTAATTATTATTTTTTAAAGACAAAGTTGATGTACTGTATTGTTGCAAAGCCTCTTCTAGTTTGTCACATCTAGAAAGGCAGGAAAGACTTAATACTTCAAATGTCGATAGTTTAACCAGTAGAGTGAAGTGGAAACAGATGGGCTTCTGAGTCAGCACTATTCAATTGCCTATGAAGCTTCCCATCTACAGATGAGGACTATGGACTTGAACCCAGGTCCTTGCATATCTTAAAGTGTATGTTCTACAAAATGTGCCTCCATCTGTTCTCCTTTTCCTTAATTATTTATGATAGAGATAATGTTTTAGTTTTATTTTACAGGGTAATGAAATGACAATTATTTCCCTGGTATAAAAAGCATTGTACAAGGGAGATTTACTGCCTGTTAATGAACAGTTCTCCATATTTCTATGATCAGAGAAATGCTTCCTTATTTGAAAAGCCACCACATCCACAACCCACCAGCTTATGTTCCAAAATTAATAAATAAATGCACTTAATCCTCACTATGACACACATGGAAGGAACTGTTTTTATCTCTAGTGAATAGGTCAGGAAACTGAGGCAGAGAGATCTGAGTGGAGTTTGCACAATAAGATGCAAGAGTCAACTTTGAAATTCAGACCATTTCACTCTAAGTCATTATGATATTCTACTTTGTAGAGCACAAAGAATATAAGATAAGAAGGTAGCTTGTTGCACTGCTAAGGGAGGAGGGGGAGCACAGCTATCAGACTTGGGGACTGTGTCTCACCTCTCACATGCTCATGTTCTCACATGCACAAAAACAAAGGCTTTGGTACTGAAATTGAAGACCTCTTGTACTCAAGAATCTTCACAGTTTCTATTGGATGCTTATTCTTTTTGTGAAAATACATTCCTTTCATTTTTGAGCCATTCTTTTATGTCAATTTTACAAAATTGCATGTGACTTTATAGATATATTTAAAAAAAAAGTAGTGGGTACAGAATTCTATACGGAGCAGGGGTATATTTAGGGACTTGTATATATGTACTTTTCCAGTCCTCCTTCAGTCCTCCATTCTTACAAGTTTTTAAACCTAGAGGAGTTATGAAGGAGAAATGAGATATATTATCCAAGTGGGTACGACATTACTGCCAAGCAGATAATATAAAGGTTTGTCAAAGTACTAATGTGAAATCCAAGCAAGGTATTTTATATGTTATGGGAATATGGTTCAACACACTACTCAGTGACAAAGTTAACAAATGCCAAAGTCAGTGAAATCAAAGTATTAGTCAGTATTTAATTTACTGCTCTCCCAGTTATGATAACAGACACAAGAAAGGTGATCCTTCAATTTATTTTTTCTCCAACTCTCGCAAAGTAGCATTGTTTGGGGGTAGGTCAAAATAGATCCAATATGGATGGCAGAGTTAGGTACCCTCATGATTTCTCTTTCTCTAGGTACTTCTGTGTCAAACAAAAGAGTGAGAGCCTATGTAGTAGTAAAATAGTAGTTAGGCTGGGAGTTAATACTGATGAACAAAATGTTAATGATTTTTCATCTTCAATGAAATCATTAATGAAATAGGACAGCGAGCATATTCAATTATGAAATATTCTTTTCTTCAATATGTCTGGTAAAATTTACTGGGGAGGAAGGTCAAAAAAGATTTTAAAAGTAGAGGAAATACCTGCAAAGATTTAGTTTGCCATTAGATATTAGTTCAAATGCAACTACTTGGATTATGACTTTCAAAGGTCAATTATTTTTGGCTAAATATGTAGAAAATTGTTCCTAGTAAGCAAGCATGTATCTCCTGGGGGGTGAGGTTGGAGGCAGGGGTCGGGAGAAACCACTGCATTGCATTATGGCAATGGTATGATAATTTTACATTCACATATATAAACACTATTAGCATAATACCATTCTTTGTAGGAAGGGATGTTAACATTTAGAGGGTTGTAATTATTTTAGGAATAATGAATTTCTGTAAGGCATCTGTTTTTTCCAAAGTATTTTGGTTAAAGCCTGATTTGCGTGAAAACACAAATAACCTCTTGCTCCAGACTGAGAGCATCAGCAAGGTTTAACAGATGGCCTCATTTAAAAATCATTTGTAAGATATCTCACATTTATCCAACACGCTGTCAACTTCTTTCTTTTATTCAATCATGATTTTACATATTTCTGTCATAAATATTTTTTAATCCTGTGCATTCAAGGATACCACAGAATTCAGTACTTATAGTGGATTTGGTTTAAGGGCAACCCTGATTCTTTCAAACTTACACAACTAAGTACCACAGAATGATTAATTAGAGAAAAAATAACATTTCACATTAACTCATGAAAATGCGACCAAAAGCAACATTTTAATAAAGAAACAAATGAGAAAGACAAAAGAACTGAGTCTCTCCCTATCTGCAACTCCTTCTAATGACTATTCTTTTTTTTCTTTCTTTCACATCTAGGATTCAGGGTCAGAATGGACACCTGCCGTCTCTATACCTTCATGTGTTATTAACTTTAAAAAGTTATTTTATTATGTTTTTTGCCACTATAGTTAACATGGGGGATTGGTGTATGCACAATGACTCTACTGTTTCCAGTGAATTTTATTCATTCATTTATTTATTTCTTCTTTTTCTGACAGACAGAAGGAAATGAAGAGAAAAAGAGAAAGAAGAAGAGGAAGAAGGGGGTTAGAGAGGAACAGAGAAAGTGTGAGCGAGATAGAGACCGACAACACTGCTACACCATTTGTGAAACTTCCCCCTGCAGATGTGTCATTCACAGTTTTATTATTTTTTGGGGGGGCCTTTTTATTAATGATGCAATAATTTTTTAATTCAGAGGTTAATGTTTTACAGTAAAGTTGTGAGCACATGAGTACAATTAACATCTCACCAAGATAGGCACCTGCAAAACACACTTAGCCCCAAATTAGGTCTATCATTGTGTACCTGAAAGTCCCTCCTCCCCCTTCTCCCTGTCCTCATTTCCCAGAGACATTTGCTTTGGTGCAATACACCAAACCAGTCCAAGTTATACTTTATATTTCCCCTTCCTATTCCTGTTTCTTTCTTTCTTTCTTTCTTTCTTTCTTTCTTTCTCTCTCTCTCTCTCTCTCTTTCTTTCTTTTTTTCTAATTTTTCCCCCCTTTTGTTGCCCTTCTTGTTTATCGTTGCTGTTATTATTGCTGTCGTTGTTGGTGGATAGGACAGAGAGAAATCAAGAGAGGAAAGGAAGACAGAGGGGGGAGAGAAAGACAGATACCTGAAGACCTGCTTCACTGCCTGTGAAGCGAATCCCCTGCAGGTGGGGAGCTGAGGGCTAGAATCTGGATACTTACTCCGGTCCTTGTGATTTGCACCATGTGCGCTTAACCCGCTGCGCCACCACCCAGCTCTCCTGTTCTTGTTTCTTAAGTTCTACTTATGAGTGAGATCATCACATTGACTTTTAAAAAAATATATATTAATATTTATTTTATATATTCCCTTTTTTGTTGCTGTTGCTGTTTTTTATTGTTGTAGTAATTATTGTTGCTGTTATTGATGCCGTTATTGTTGGATAGGACAGAGAAAAATGGAGAGAGGAGGGGAAGACAGAGAGGATGAGAGAAAGATAGAAACCTACAGACCTGCGGTTTTCACCACCTGTGAAGCGACTCCCCTGCAGATGGGGAGCCGGGGGCTAGAACCGGGATCCTTACGCTGGTCCTTGCGCTTTCCACCTCATGCGCTTAACCCGCTGCGCTACTGCCCAACTCCCTGATAATACATTTCTAATAATTACTTGTTCTCTGAAATGTTGACTTTTATAAAAGCTTAGACCAGGGAGAACAGAAGCAACAGGTGGCGTTACTTTATAAAACAGATATATATATAAATAACGTCAAAAGGACATAAATTATGGTGATGTCATATATGATACAGCAAATCTTAACAATGGGATTTTCAAAGTTAACCCAATTGCCAAATTGATTACAGCAATCTATTGCTGACTTAAACCCTAAGACAGCAGGAACCTCCTGCTTCCTCTATAGAGCCTATATTTCCCCAGTCCTGGAACCTCTAGGGTGGGGCCCACTTTCCTGCATGCTCCTCTCAATTCATACCAAATGATATTGCATCTGCTGATCCCAACCTAATCAACACAATGAGTACCACCTCGGAATGCTTCACTTCAGACTATGTCCAGAGACATCAGACATGGAAGGTCAACCCTTCAGCCTCATTACTCAGGTGAGACCTTTCCTTTCATAGGATTCTCTAATTCCATTCCAGGTAGTTCACTTCCCAACAAAGTCCCAAAACCTAGATATAGACCAGGTCCCATGCAATAGGGCTTATGTTCACATGTATCCATAAATTAGGGCAAAATATATACCTGAAAGCAAAAGTGCACAATAGTCTGCAGTGAGTCAGTATATGCAGCAAGCAAGTAAAAAGACCTAAAAAGACACCAGAAAGTTCCTAATGAAATAGTTTCTACTTAGACTTAGATACCCTCCTTACCTACTTCCTATTATACTTTCCTCAGTCATTTCAAAGCCAACCTTCTCAAAGTAAGAACTGATAAGCTGAATAAGGGCATGAGACTAGCATACTTTAACAATGACTCTTTAGTCACTATCAGGCCACCCAATCAGCTGGGGCCTTAGTTGGGGAGTCCAGAGATTCTCAAATAGACATGGTGTGCCTAGATCAAATAGATCCCTCTCTCCATTGTTACCGGTCATCTCCATGAAGAACAACACAATAGACCCCTTTGAAGGCCCCCATACGACCTTGCCCTCAATGTGGATCAACAACAGCAAAGAATGGAAAATAGGGAGAATGGCATAACTACATAAGGTTCTTATTAAAAATTCAGTAAGTTTGTATGGGTAATTTTTTAACAGCCTAGTCCATTGTAAATATACATTAATTCTTGATTCTTGTGCTGGAGAGATAGCATAATGGTTATGCTAAAAGGCTTTCACGCTTGAGGCACCAAAGGTCCCAATTCTCAATCCCCAGTATTAGCATAAACCAGAGGTGAGTGGTGCTCTGGTAATAGTAATAATAATAATAATATAAAAAATAAAAACAAATAAATAAAATTTTTTGTTCTTGTTGGGGCTAATAGTTAACCATCATTATCATAATTGAAACATAAGAGGATGAAGAGCCTTCACAGTAAGTGAAAAAGGAAAAACCAGAGCAAAATAACTGGCAGAGAAACCCAAGGAGAAGAGATAATTACAAAGAAATACAGCAAGGATAGATAGCATAATGGTTATGCAAAGAGACTGTCATGCCCAATGCTCCAAAGTCCCAGGTTCAATCCCCCACACCACCAAAATAAACCAGAGCTGATCAGTGCAGTACTCTGGTATAAATAAAATAAAATAAAATAAAATAAAACATAAAAAGAAATACATGGAGGAAAATGTACACTGTAAAGAAGGAACACAAAATTCTGTAACACAGTAAGATACATTAGTGTGAGAGTTTAAATTTTCCCTTGTATATTTAAAAAGAAAATAGTATAATTCTGAGTATCACACAATTCAACAGGAATGTTCTGAGCTCATGCTTCCTAAGGGATCTCAGTTGGTGTTACTCAGGAAAGATTACAGTGCTTTATAAATGTAGGATTGGTCTCCTGCTCTCAGTTCATGCTGAAAATGACTTTTTCCATAAAAAGGGACTACTTCTTGAAGATAAAATAAAGGTAAAACATAGCTAAGAGTTGAAGAATGATCTCACATGTGGTTATTGGGACACCAATGATAAAGAGCAGACAAGCAAAGCACATCTGCTTGTTCTGGGGTTCACAAATATGGACTAGTTTATTTGACCCTCAAGAAGCAGATATCCTCTGGCAAGGCAGATCACATGGGACAAGAACAATATGAGAACCTAGAGACTTCAGACTGCACTGGAACTATTCACTTAGCCACACTGACAAGCCTTACTTTACTTCTATTGTCATGTTCTAATTTTTAATACTTCCTTAATTCCATAAAGACAATAGAATATATGCTCATCCCAGAAGGGGAGCAATAATTCCTCACTCAGGAAAAAAAAAAACCAAAAAAAAAAACAAAACACACCAGAAACATGTTAGTATGTGACTCTGTATAATGACTTCATTTTTTGATTTCATTATAAATAGTTAAATCACTCTTTAAACATATTTTATTGTGGTCCGGGAGGTGGCGCAGTGAGTTAAATAAAATAAAATAGCATTTTCTTCTCAATTTGGATATATGTTTCAGGACAAAAAAAAAATCCTAAAATTTATTCTAGCTCTATGCATCAACTGTCCTCACAATACAAAGCCACATTAAAAAAACAAAAAGCTAAACATACGATGAATAGGTCACCAGATTATTTCTTTTTTTAATTTATTTTTTATTGGGGGATTAATGTTTTACAGTTGACAGTAAATACAACAGTTTGTACATGCATAATATTTCTCAGTTTTCTACATAACAACACACCCCCAGCTAAGTCCTCTGCAATCATGTTCCAGGACCTGAACCCTCCCTGCCACCCACCCCAGAGTCTTTTACTTTGGTGTAGTATATCAATAAACAGATCATTTCTATTATTAATGAGATAAAAATCCTGTGACATCTACAGGTTGCATCAAGAAAACCCAGCCATAGGCTACTAAAGGTATGTCCATGCTATATTGCTTCTCATTATCAGCTAATCAATACCTCAAAAATATACAGTTTTCATAGATCTGACTGAGTTCCCCTTCATTTACCACCCAGATCATCAGTTCCAGACATACCTCTTCTAACTACAAGGACCATCACATTTTAAAAGTAAACATTTGAGGGTATATACAGTTCTAAGTCACAGTATAAACATAAAATTTTACGTATCTATTAATATTTTATTACTGGATACAGACCGAGAGAAGTTGAGAGGGGAGGGAGAAATAGAGAAGGAAAGAGACAAACACCTGTAGCCCTGCTCCACCACTCATGAAGCTTCCCCCCTGGGGACTAGGGGCTTTAACCAAGGTACTGTACTGTGTGCGCTTAACCTGGTACCTAAACATAAAATCTTATAAATATTATTTTGACACAACAGGTTTCTATGTATGTGCTAGTTTTAAAACATAATGCACTATACCTGATTTGGTTCCTTCTATAGAATGAGAAACCCATCTCTTTCCATTTCTCTCTGTCCTATCCAACAATGATGACATCAATAACATCAATAACAACAATAACTACAACAATAAAACAAGGACAACAAAAGGGGATCATATATATATATATATATCACAGGCTGTGCTGCTTAAACAAGATTTTCTTACTATTCTGGAGGTTAGAAATGCAAACTTAGGTGTCAGCAGAATTGGTTTTTTTATGATGCCTCTCTTACAGACTTGTACTTATCACTGTGTCTTCACATGGTCTTCACATGCATACATGTTTGTGTCCAAATTTCTTTGTCTCATAAGGACACCAGTTTTACTAGAGAAATGCCTACTCTGCAGAGTCATGTTAACTTAATTACCTCTTTAAAGACCTTATCTCCACTTTCTGCCATAGATGGTTAGGACTATAACATATGATATTTATTGAAATTGCATAGAATCTGTAGGTGAATTGGAAAGAACTGCAATCTTGAAACTATTGAGTCTTCCTATCAAGATTGAACCCTCCTGGAGTTTGATAACCTCAAAACCAAGATTACTACTAAGTGTCCAGCTGTTTCTGTCATTTATAGTTTTGTTTTTTTTTCCTTCTGTATTATTGGTTCTTGTGGAGAGGTTTCCTCCCATGTACCTGCTTTGGTAAGCTATGATTCTTTGTCAATCATTTCTACTGTCTACTGGGGATAGCACTGTATTATGCTCTCTGATGAATAAAAAAGAGCAGTTGATTTTTCTATTAACTTTGTTCATGTTGTGGGAATGAGTGATGGCTTCTGTGCCATCCTTACATTTGAGACCAGGAAGTCTTTGAGTTGGTTTTTCTCTATTGCACTGTCATAAAAAAGAGAAAAATATTTCTGCTCTCAAACTCGCATGTTGGATAAGGCATATAATCTAACCTTTACGTTCCATTCCTTAGTGTGAAAATATATTAACAATTTTTTTCTCAAGCTTATAAATGGAAAGTTTTAGCAGTGAATAAGTGGGACCAAAAGAAAACCATTCAGCTAACTTTTATGGTTTATTTTTTAAAATTAGGCTAATGTGTAAGGAAGCTAAGGCCTTTTACTTTCTATTTGAAATCTTTAATTATAAGCATTATACATTTGAAAGGCATCCTAAATTAGGTATTATCTTAGCCCTACCTTTATTTACTTTTACATAGCTATCCTGATGAAAGATATAATTATAGCATTATACAAAATTACTAACTCATGTTTTTAAAAAAATGTTTCCTAAGTGATAAACACATTACATATGGATTAAGGCAATAAATGTCTAACTAAAATACTGGGTTGTTGGAAAAGTCATGACACATTTTTGCACAGAAAAACTTAAAAGAGATGACATTACTTTTCCAACAACCCAATTAGTAGGAGTTAATTAAAAAGTTGGGAACTATAATTCCAATCTCTCAGTTAGAAAAACAAAAACAAATACTCCTACAAAAAAATAATAAGTGACTTGAGGGAACTATTATATAAATAAAATTTCAAGATATGTTTATATCTTCCTAAATGATATAAAGGTGCTTATTTAAAATCGAATGTCGAGAAAGAAATCCTAAGAAATGTGACTTCTGACATGATGGGAAACACAAAGGAGTCTCTGCTTAATTTTTGTCTCTCTCTTTTTTTTTTTTTTTTGCCTCCAGGGTTGTTGCTGGGGCTCAGTGCCTACCCTACGAATCCACTGCTCATGGTGGCTACTTCTTCCATTTTATTGGATAGAAAAGAGAGAAATTGAGAGAGGAGGGGAAGACAGAGAAGAAGAGATACCTAAAGACCTGCTTCAATGCTTGCAAAGTGCCTCCCACCCCCCGCAGGTGGGGGGGGGGGGACCCCAGGGCTGGAGCTGGGATACTTGAGTTGGTTCTTATGCTTTGTACTATGTGCACTTAACCTGGTTCAATACCGCCCAGTCCCATTTCTTGTCATTTTGTATCACTGTGGAGTGTCAGTGAGACAGAATCACAATGTGACATTTTTTTTTCTCACCTTTGTCTGTAGCATAAAATTATTACTCTTAGGGGGAGAAAAGGAATCTCCTATCTTGAAAACAATGAGGCTTATTATGTAAGCCTTATTGGAAGGAGAAACATCTTTCCTAAGTAACAGTGTGGCTCCAAATCCTCTAAAGGAATGGCAAAAGAAGATAGTCAAGATGTAACATTTCCAAACTGAACTGTAAACAATCACTCAAATTATCATAAAATAATCATGCTTCACAGATTAGATATAAATGCAAGCTGACTAGGAACAATGAGTATGTTATCCCATGGGATATTGCTATCCAATATTATCAAGATGTTGTCAACTTGACACCTCCCTTCTTTTTAAAGGGGACATTTAAACTGCTTAGTTCCTTTGGCTTTAAGTAATCATCTCAATAGGAATCTAGAAGGAATCTCGAACACAAACATACATACACAGGTCAAAGGAAAAAGTACAAGTAAACTACTTTTGAAAATAATTCAAGTGATTTAATACAATTTTAATGTATCAAGTAACATTATTCATTTAAAAGTGAATTTTATGTAAGCTATAGTTTTAGAAAGAAATCATACGCTAGGTAGGGAAGGGTGAGTGGAGAAGAAATTTTCACAAAGGTAAGACTGAGTTAGGTGTTTTGGTTTGATTTTTAATTTATAAAAAGCCTTTACTTGGACATTCAATTCATTTGAGATTTATTTATTCATGAGAGAGGGAAAAAGATATATGAGGTATCTCAGGTATATGAGATGCCAGGGACTGAAAGGAGATTTCATGTTTGCAAGTCCAGTGCTTTATCTACTGTGCCACCTCCCAGGCTGGTTGATTTTATGTTTTTATTCCAGATTAATTTGGGGCATCAGTCACATTCCACTACATGGGAATACCATGGAGGGCACCGAGGGAAATTCCACAAATTGTAGAGTGGTGCTGTGGTGTCTCTCATCTCTCACTATCTGAAGTTTAAGAAACAACAAAAAAGCAGGAAATAAAAGAATCATACATATGTGAGATCTTAGCTTTTCAAAAAAGGAACAAAGAAAGAAAATAAATAGTTTGGTATGGCTACCATGGCATCGGAAGAGCTACTCTGCATTTGGAGAGTGAGAATTAATAATCAAGAGTTTTTCTTCAAATGGCAGACAGCTCACAAATGCATGGAGAACAATTAAAGATGGAGCCAGGGTACAACATTCACTATACTTACAGTCAACAATACTGTGTTGGGCACTTTTTGCGGAAGGGTCTGGGAGGTGACTCAGTAGGTAGAGTGTAACCTTATCAGGTGTGCGACCCTGGGTTCTATATCCTGCACTGCATAAGAGGGGCAGGTGGTGGTGCACCCAGTTAAGTAAACATAGTACTACATGGGAGGATCTGAGCCAGAACCCGAGTTCAAGCCCTTGTTCCCCATCCGCAATGGGGATGCTTCACAAGTGGTGAAGCAGGTATCTCCCTCTTCCTTCTCAATTTCTCTCTGTCCTATCAAATAAAATAGAAAAGGAGGAGGAGAAGGAGAAATGGCCACCAGAAGCAGTGGATTTGTAGTGCCAGCACCAAGCCGCAATAACCCTGGAGGCAATAAATAAATAAATAAATAAATGTTGTTTTTTTTTAAAGAGTACCATAACAACATCAAGGGAATATCACTAACAGTGTAATAGTGCTTTGGCAGCTCTACTTCCTCTTTGACTCTCTTAAAATGTAGATTAAAATTGGACTACGCCTCACTGTAGAACAGCAATGGTAAGGTCTACCTCATTCTCTAAAGGGAGGCTGGGTCAACTTATCATGCCAGTCAAAAAGACTGTTCCTGAAATAGAATGTTCCTAGCTGTGACCATGGATTGTGAGCTCAGACTGAAAGGGACAAAGAAGTTGCACAGGTTCCTATGCTAAATATGAACAGATATGGGCCCTAGGTCAGATGACTAGGGATTAACAATTAATAGTATTTATATACTTTCCTCATATTTGGGAGCTACTCTTTGTCCTAATCCTGCTTTCTAGTCCTATTCTCAACTCTGACATCATCTTCCCAAACAATACTTTTGGTTCACTTGCATGTTAGCTTTTAGGCTCAGGTAAAAATTACTAAAGTTATGGGCCCCTTGGAAAATACCCAAAATAGATTTTCTAGCTTCTTCCCACATGAAGACTCCTAATTTCATCTGATCTGTCCCTACCTTTGGGTTCCTGTTTATTAACAAATTTGTTTGCTTTAGATCCTATCCCCTATCAGCTACCAAGTTGCAGATGGTATGATGTCATCCTGACTTTCCTGGCCAGATGACCTCATCAGTGTGTCCCAAACTCTCACCTCTCCAGAGCCCTACCCCACTAGAGAAAGATATAAATAGGCTGGGGGGTATAGGTAAACCTGGCAATGCCCATGTTCATCAGAGAAACAATGACAGAAACCAGAACTTCTACCTTCTGTACCCTATGAAGAATTTTGGTCCATACTTCCAGAAGAATAAAGAATAGGGAAGTTTACAAGGGAGGGGATGGGATATGGAACGCTGGTGGTGGAAACTGTATGGAATTGTACCCATTATCTTATAATATTGTTAATTACTATTAAATCAACAACAACAATAATACAGATTAGGAAGGTTATCCAGCAGTACTGCACATGCATGAGGCCCTGGATTCACTCCCAGTCACTGCATTAGAAATTTTTGCTTAGGCAGTAAATTTTATGTTGTGTTTTTATGACAATTAAAAAAAGAATGTAGTCAGATATTTAGCAGTTATACATATTACAAATTCAACAACTATTTACTAAACACCAGTTGTGTGCTAGATCCGCCTTAGGAGCTGTGGGTGTATTAATGAATACAAATATGTTGATTTCTGTTAACTAGTTTATAATAAGTCAAGAGAAATCAAGGAAGAGTGAAATTAAAATACTGTTGTTAGTACTACAATAGAGATAATTTACAAATAATATGGGGATATAGAGGTAGGCTAACCTGTTCTTAGAGAATCCCTAAAAGACATTGCAGAGGAAGTGACATTTGCAATGAGAACTGAAGGAAGAATAAAACTGATTTGACAATAACACTGGGAAGAAAGAGAACACTTTGGCACTTACAAAGATCTAAAAGTGATAGAAGAGTCAGGCTACATCTTAGAGTTCGGATAAGAGATGAGACTGGAGAGGTATCTATCTACAGGCTAGATCTTGAGATACTTTCTTGACAAATGATCATGGAACCAGGATTTAAAAATCATCTAAAAGAACACCCATTATCAAGGGTTTGGATGTTAGACCAGAAATTATCAAATACTTAGTGGAAAATATTGGTAGAGCTACTCTCCATTTAAATTCCATAGGCACCTTTAGTGATACAGACACAATTGCAAGGAAGATTAAAACAAAATTAAACCAATGGGACCACATCAAATTGAAAAGCTTCTGCACAGCAAAATAAACCATCAAATAAACCACAAAGAGACTCCTTACAGAATGGGAGAAGATCTTTACATGCCAAAGATCAGACAAAAGGCTAATGACCAAAATATATACAGAGCTTACCAAATTCAGCAGTAAAAACAACAACAAAATGACTCCATTTATAAATGGGGAGAGGATATGGATACAATCATCACCAAAGAAGAGATTCAGAAGGCCAAGAGACATAAAAAAAAGCTACAAGTCACTGATTGTCAGAGAAATGCAAATAAAGACAACAATGAGAGACCATTTTTCCCCTGTGAGAATGTCATATATCAGGAACGACAGCAACGACAAATGCTGAAGAGGTGGGGACAAAGGAACCCACCTGCACTGCTGGTGGGAATGTAAACTGGTCCAAACCCAGTTCAGAGCAGTCTAGAGAACTCTCAGAAGGCTATAAATGGGCCCTCCTTATGACCTAGCAATTCCTCTCCTAGTGATGTATCCCAAGGAGTCAAATACGCTCACCCACCTACGTTCATAGCAGCACAATTTGTAATAGCCAAAACCTGGGGCAAGACCAGTAAAGAGAAAGATGAGTATGGGATGGTCCAACTCAAAAACAGAAGTTGAGAAAGAAGAAACACAAGCAGAACAAGAAACGGAAACACAAGCAGAACTTGGACTGGATTTGGTGTACTGCAGGAAAGTAAAAGACTCTGGGGGGAGGGGAAGGATAGAGTTTAAGCTCATTTGTAGGCGGGTATGCATAGGGACATAGATCTGTGGTGATGGAAACTATTCTAATCTATATTCCTATTAACCTCTTGAAGAAATAATTAATTAAAATAATAATGATAATATATACTTTTTGCCAATAAAATTGAAAAAGAGTAGGAGTTCTATATGTCACATTACCTAGATATAATTTTTTAATTATTTGTCCATATGCTTTATAAAAATAAATAGGCCTGATTCCATCTAGCAACCAATGTATGATGTGATCATTGAGTTAAATAAGTACTTAAATGATTAAAAAAAAAATCAAATGATACCTTCCTAGGCTAGGACATATCTTAGAAAATTTCTGACATTTCTCTATGGGACTCTACTGAGTACATGGCATTCTCATCCTCTCCACAGCCAAGGGCACCAAAGGAAATTTCATCCTGAGTTTTAAAGCAATGATGAGGACTCTATGTTACCAAGAAAGAACATTCTTGATACAGATAAGGGGCCTGAGCATTGACAATCATATGAAAAGTTTGAAATGCACAATAACTTTGTGTTATGTAATTATAAGAAGTTATTTTCCAGAAAAATTTAAACAACTTACTTCTCACCAAAGGGCATGACTGTTTTTTTTTTGGGGGGGGGTCAAATTAAAAAAAAAAAAAAGATTCATGGTATATTACACTTAGCCATATAAATACATTCCCAAAAACTATTTCTAAAGGTCATACTAGAACAACCAAAGCATGATTATTTAAATGTTGCATAGATATCTCTTTAATATGCTTGTTTTCTAAATTTAAAATAAACAAATTATGCTTTCCAAATGAAGCAGTTATTTTTTTGGATCATAACTATTCAATAATTACCATTTAATTTTTTTATCATTTACTGTAACACAACTCTTCTGATTAGAAAATAAATGCTTATGAGATAAAATGGAAGTGACTTTATTTTTTAAAAGTATGCAGATGTGCCCTATAATAAAAAGTGCATTTAATGATCATATAATTAGAGGGGAGGAGTAACTGCATATAAGATGAATGGATCACAGATTTTACTGCTTATGTTAAAATTCAGCATGAAATTACGTCTTCCTATTATTTGAGTTAGTGTCCAAATTAGATTTTTAAAACTTAATAACCTTTAGAATAAAAGACATATATAAATAACATTGATTTATTTTGATTATATTCTCTTTGCTTCAGATACTTGTTACTGAAGTATATTGTGCAGTTCACTGGTAGAAACTATACAGTTGAAGTGTATAAAATAGTTGACTTTTACATATTTTCCATGTAGCTTATTTTAGGTTATATGAGTGAAATTGTAGGTGGTTCACTACTAACCATTATAATACAACAGTATGGATTGACCTGCTAAAGCCCATATCTAATCTAATTCTAATAAGACCTCAGAGAGTGAAGAGAAAAAAAAAAAGTAAAGACACTCAGAAGTAGTAGGTAAGTAAGTGTGACTTAGAAAGAAAGAGAAAAATGAACAATTATATGCCACCAAGCTAGAGAACCTGGAAGAAATGGACAATTTCCTAGATACCTACCAACTTCCAAAACTAAGTCAAGAGGAAGTAGATAACATGAACAGGCCCATCACAGCTAATGAAATTGAAACAGTTATCAAAAATCTCCCCAAAAATAAAAGTCCTGGACCAGATGGTTTTACAAATGAATTCTACAAAACCTTCAAAGAAGAACTAATACCTCTACTTTTAAAAGTCTTCCAGAAGATTGAAGACACTGGAATACTCCCTGCCAGCTTCTATGAAGCCAACATCACCCTGATACCAAAAGCAGACAGGGACACAACCAAAAAAGAAAACTACAGACCAATATCTCTGATGAACATAGATGCTAAAATACTGAACAAAATTCTAGCCAGCCGGATACAGCAGTATATTAAAAAGATTGTTCATCATGACCAAGTGGGGTTTATCCCAGGCATGCAAGGTTGGTTTAATATACGTAAATCAATCAATGTGATCCACCACATGGTCATATCAATAGATACAGAAAAAGCCTTTGACAAAATACAACATCCCTTTATGATCAAAACACTACAAAAAATGGGGATAGATGGAAAATTCCTGAAGATAGTGGAGTCTATATATAGCAAACCTATAGCCAACATCATGTTCAATGGTGAAAAATTGGAAGCATTTCCACTCAGATCAGGTACTAGACAGGGCTTCCCACTATCACCATTACTATTCAACATAGTGTTGGAAGTTCTTGCCATAGCTATCAGGCAGGAGCAAGGAATTAAAGGGATACAGATTAGAAGAGAAGAAGTCAAACTCTCCCTATTTGCAGATGATATGATAGTACACATAGAAAAACCTAAGGAATCCAGCAAGAAGCTTTTGGAAATCATCAGGCAATACAGTAAGGTGTCAGGCTACAAAATTAACATTCAAAAGTCAGTGGCATTCCTCTATGCAAACACTAAGCTAGAAGAAATTGAAATCCAGTAATCAATTCCTTTTACTATAGCAACAAAAACAATAAAATATCTAGGCGTAAACCTAACCAAAGAAGTGAAAGACTTGTATACTGAAATTATGAGTCACTACTCAAGGAAATTGAAAAAGACACAAAGAAGTTGAAAGATATTCCATGTTCATGGGTTGGAAGAATTAACATCATCAAAATGAATATACTACCCAGAGCCATCTACAAATTTAATGCTATCCCCATCAAGATCCCAACCACATTTTTTAGGAGAATAGAAAAAATGCTACAAATGTTTATCTGGAACCAGAAAAGACGTAGACTTGCCAAAACAATCTGCAGAAAAAAAGACCAGAACCAGAGACATCACACTCCCAGATCTCAAATTGTATTATAGGGCCATTGTCATCAAAACTGCTTGGTACTGGAACATGAATAGACACACTGACCAGTGGAATAGAATTGAGAGCCCAGAAGTGAGCCCCCACACCTATGGACATCTAATCTTGACAAAGGGGCTCAGACTATTAAATGGGGAATGCAGAGTCTCTTCAAATGGGGAAAGCAGAGTCTCTTCAACAAATGGTGTTGGAAACAATGGGTTGAAACATGCAGAAGAATGAAACTGAACCACTGTATTTCACCAAATACAAAAGTACATTCCAAGTGGATCAAGGACTTGCATGTTAGACCACAAACTATCAGATACTTAGAAGAAAATACTGGCAGAACTCTTTTCCGCATAAATTTTAAAGACATCTTCAATGAAATGAATCCAATTACAAAGAAGACTAAGGCAAGTATAAACCTATGGGACTACATCAAATTAAAAAGCTTCTTCACAGCAAAAGAAACCAAGAGACCCCTCATAGAATGGGAGAAGATCTTTACATGCCATATATCAGACAAGAGTTTAATAACCAACATATATAAAGAGCTTGTCTAACTCAACAACAAGACAACAAATAACACCATCCAAAAATGGGGGAAGGACATGGACAGAATATTCAACACAGAAGAGATTCAAAAGGCCAAGAAACACATGAAAAAATGCTCGAAGTCTCTGATTGTCAGAGAAATACAAATAAAGACAACAATGAGATATCACTTCACTCCTCTGAGAATGTCATACATCAGAAAAGGTAACAGCAGCAAATGTTGGAGAGGCTGTGGGGTCAAAGGAACCCTCCTGCACTGCTGGTGGGAATGTAAATTGGTCCAACCACTGTGGAGAACAGTCTGGAGAACTCTCAGAAGGCTAGAAATGGACCTACCCTATGACCCTGCAATTCCTCTCTTGGGATATATCTTAAGGAACCCAACACATCCATCCCAAAAGATCTGTGTACACATATGTTCTTGGCAGCACAATTTGTAATAGTCAAAACCTGGAAGCAACCCAGGTGTCCAACAACAGATGAGTGGCTGAGCAAGTTGTGGTATATATACACAATGGAATACTACTCAGCTGTAAAAAATGGTGACTTCACCGTTTTCAGCCGATCTTGGATGGACCTTGAAAAAATCATGTTGAGTGAACTAGTCAGAAACAGAAGGATGAATATGGGATGATCTCACTCTCAGGCCGAAGTTGAAAAACAAGATCAGAAAAGAAAACACAAGTAGAACCTGAAATGGAATTGGCATATCGCACCAAAGTAAAAGACACTGGAAAATACAGGACCAAGAAGGATTCAGAGGACCTAGAGGGGGTTGTACTGTTATATGGGAAACTGGGGAATGCTATGCATGTACAAACCAATGTACTTACTGTTCAATGTAAAACATTAATTCCCCAATCGAAAAAAAAAGAAAGAGAAAAGAGGACCACAATACATAAATATTCTATGTATATAATATACAGAGAAGAGTCAACTCATATCTGTGATCTTGGAAGGACCACTACAGTTTCCAATGGAGGGAAAGGGGACACAGAAATCTGGTGGTTGAAAAAGGTTTGGAATTATACCCTTTTTATCGGGAGTCGGGCGATGGCGCAGGTGGTGCAAAGTGCAAGGACCGGTATAGTGACCCTGGTTCGAGGCCCAGCTCCCCAGCTGCAGGGGAGCCGCTTCACAGGTGGTGAAGCAGGTCTGCAGGTGTCTATCTTTCTCTCCTCCTCCCTTGATAGCTTCCCTATTCTTTATCCCTCTGGGAGAATGGACCCAGGATAATTATTGGGTGCAGAAGGTGGGAAGGTCTGGCTTCTGTAATTGCTTCCCCGCTGAACATGGGCGCTGACACATAGATCTATAATCCCAGCCAGGATAGAGAGAAATTTAGAGGGAAGAGGAAGATAGGGAGGGAGAGGGACACCCGCACACCAGCAGACCAGCTTCATAGGTAGTAAAGCTTTCCCTCTGCAAGTGTGGACCAAGGGATTGAACCTAGGTCCTTGCACACTGTAATGTGTGCACTTAACCAGGTGAGCCCCCAATGTTTTTTAAAATAGGTAAGTTCTGCTGAGAGTCAAAATACTGATAGGAAATGTGTTTAGTAACTATAGCATGTAAATAAAAGAATATTTTAGAAAATATGATTTGTGCAGTAAATAGAATAATGACTATGCAAAATAAATAAATAAATAAATAAATACAAATAAAAAAGACTCATGTCTGAGGCTCCAAAGTCCCAGGTTCAATACCCTGCACTACCATAGCGCCAAGCGCAAGGACTAGCGTAAGGAACCCGGTTCAAGCCTCTGGCTCCCCATCTGCAGGGGGTTCGCTTCACAAGTGAAGTAGGTCTGCAGGTTTCTTTCTCTCCCTCTCTCTGTCTCCCCTCCTATCCTGATTTCTCTCTCTCCTATCCAACAACAACAGTAATGACAACAATATAATAATGACAACAAGGGTAACAAGGACAACAACATGGGGGAAAATGGCCTCCAGTAGCAGTGGATTTGTAATGCAGGCGGCCCCAGCAATAACCCTGGAGACAAAAAAAAAAAAAAAAAGGTTCTGTAGTTTTTAAATATACAATGAAGGTAACCTAGGGTAGTACTTGGAAGAAAATGTTTGCTAAACATTTTTGTGTAGAAAAATTTGTAATATTGAAGCAGTCCTATTGAAAATTAGAAAAATCAAGGAAATATAAGATTTCCCTGTTGATATAGGCAAGTTTAAGTCTGTTCACAAATAAAAGGGCTCTCTTTAGCATATGGAGTAGTTGCTATGTTCTCCCAGGGATGGTCTGGAGCTAGTTCACTTCAGGCTCATCAAGAAGAGGTAAACTGTCAAATATAATTTCAGTCATAGGGTGGTTTGGTTGAGACAGATTAGTGGTATGCAATCATGATAGATAGTTTATCTTAGCTTCAAACTGCTGCTTGGGAAATCTTGAACTCAAATGAACAGAGATTCAGTCATTATTAGTGTCAAAAAGGTATAAGAGACAAAATTTGGTTGGCAGCATGAAGGATGAATCAAGGCAAAAAAGTGACCAATTGCATGTTCAAAATCGAAATTGAGAGGTATACTACAGTTGGGAAATATTTTAAATATTCAAAGAAGTCATCATTAATAGTTCATTGGTTAATATTTAAAGTGTTTCTCTAAAGTAACATATTTTTTTGAAAGGCAAAATAATCTGCACTATCTTGCTTTAAAATCTTTACTTTCAAGGGGATGCAGAACGAAGAGTCCCCTCCTATACAGGGACAGTGCAGCAAAATAGCTTTTAAAATTCTATGGAATTTGTAATATCATTCTTTCTTTAAGATCACATTTCAAGAAATAAGACTTTTTGAAAGAGATAAAAAATAGTTTTGTGGAGGCTTTTAAAATTTAAATGCTAACACAGCTTGAATATTTTCTTAGTAAGGAGTGAGGATGTGACAGGAACATGAATTTACAACATGCTAAATAATTTAATCTAACCATCTAAATATTTTCTAAACACAGGAAGATATATATATGTATATATTTATTTATAAATTGTAAAAGGCATATATTATTATTGAACACAAACTTTGGTATCTTTAAATCAGACACCCTCCCCACCAAATATCCACAAAAAGAATGTCCTCAAGTGTCACTGCCTGAAGTGATATGCTCTGACAAATCTAACAGCTCTTTCTGTGTCATTCCTAATGCACTTGTCACTCAGTATTATCCATCCTCATTAATGACAATGGGAAAGTTTATCTTGGGAACACGTTTTAAATCATCTACTCTTTACAATGGGACCATGAAATCTCTTACAAAACATGAGGCGGGAACTACTCTGACAACAAAACCCCTTCCTGGCAGCTTTATACTTAATTCCTGTTCAAGGAGTAATCTGTTTATTATAAAATCATACAGAACAATATATTAAACAGAATTTGAAACAAGAATAGCTAGTGTGATTTTCAAGCTTACAAGTATTTTTACAACATTTTTATTAGTCTGAAAACACCAAGTTGAGTCCTTTTTGTGTGGTTACTTGCAGTCTTCTTTTCTAGTCTACATTATGAACACCTTGGAAAAACATGTTTAGCTTTGTTTAATTTTAAAGTAATTCTCTGATGTTAATGACACTAATCATGTAATTATTTAAAAATTATAAGATGCATTAACTTAATTAAAAACACGTTTTAGTAAAACTGCCTACCCATGTTTAAATTTCCTAACTAAAATGCCAAAAAATTCCAATTCAAGTTTCTTATGGCTTAAAAATAATTTTGCCAGTTCCCACATTATGTCTAATAATATATTTATATTCAAACTTTAATGTGGAATATTAAACACTTCAAATATGAAACTGATTCCTTGCTTAAAATATTCCTACAGTTTTTTAAGTTAAAGTGGAAGATGAATGATTTTTTGAGGGTCCACTTAAATAGCTTTAATAGGACTATTAATTAATTATACATAACAACATATATACTGAATGACTGGCTTTTTATTGATAAAATTATTACTTGTTTAAAAACATGTCTCTTATTTGTCTATTATGTTTAATGCTATATTTTGATTAAGTTATTGGTAAAATAATCCTATATATAATAAGAAATTTACATACTACAAATAAGAAATACATTTTAACATTGTTATAAATTTATAATTCATAAGGCCCTTTGTTTGAAACTCAAGACTACTTTTATTTCTCATTAATGCTCTAATTAAATGAAAAAGACAATGTTGCTTTAAAGGATGCCATAAAAGTAAAGTAGACTTCATGCTTGAGTATATTAAAAGTACAATAAAAAGTATAATGAATGTCATAAAATGATTAATTTATGCTTTGTTTAAAATATATGAACAATAAGAATTTATGTACATAAATTATAGTTGTTCCTCATTTGTTATATGGGCAGTAGCAATTAAAGTATGGTTTCAGAAAGAATAAGTAGTAAGAGTGGGTGGGAAGTTGTGTTAGCATCTGAAAGAATTTTCTAGCAACTGTAGTCCACAGAGACTGTTCGGGTGTCTCTAAGACAGTGGGATATACATGATTATAGAGCTGGGTGGAAAAATATGTGCACATTAAGAAGCTGGACTAAAGCACTTTAATATTCCTTCCAATTTTCAACTACTAAGTAATGTCTTTTTCTCAAGATATACCTGCATTAATTCTGACATACTTAACTAAGTTCAATTATAAGAATATTCCTTAAATGGTAATTCTTTCAGTAAACTTAATCTAAAATGTGTACGCTTCTAAAGTAGTTCTATACACAAACTTTCTCTACTTGTAGTAAAATTTTTTGGCCCTTACAAGATTTTAATTTACCAATGCAGCTTAAAAGCAGTCACTGACTGCTTAAAGAGTAGGCTTGACTGTATTCTAATAAAAGTTTACTTAAACAAACAAAAAACTGGGGCTGGATTTGGTCTACAGGCCACAGTTTGCTAACATCATGTTTAAAAGTGTCAGGTAGAGTTGGTTTAATATTGCCTTTCTTTATCCAACCTTACATGGTCAGAAGCACAAGAATATACAATAAAATGGGAAGAAAGCAAAGAAATGTCTCATATTAATGGTACTAAGAATGACACTACTTCCAAAATCTCTTTAAATATCCTTTCTGTTTCTTGAATGAATTACACATTAAATCAATAGTACATGTGAAGGAAATGCATTCAGTTATAAATTATGCACTGTAAAATTTTTCTTCTGAATATAATTACTCTTAATTTAAATTTCTATGTGGACCAGAATGATTTCCCAAGAGAAAATTCTTAAGAAACCAAATCAGGGGACTGGGTTATGGCACACTTACTTGGCTGAGCGCACATGTTACAATGCGCAAGGACCCAGTTCAAGACCCCCGGCCCCCACCTGCAAGGTTCCAGAAAGCTTTGTGAGTGGTGAAGCAGTGCTGTGGGTCTCTCTTTTTCTCTCTTCCTCTTTTAGATTTCTGGCTGTCTCTATCCAATAAATAAAGATAATAATAATAAAAAATAAACCAAATCAAAGAAAAGTTATGACATACAGTAAAACAAATCATGACTTTTCCAAAACCCCAATAGATTGCAGACTGTAAGTTTCTTGTTCACAAAGAGGTCTATAAGAGTATTTTCTAATAATTATTATTCTAGATTGTCATTATGGCAGTAATATTAGTTACTTTATTGTGAATGTGTATTTAGGTTTGAACTGGTGAATATCCAAATCTTATATTCAAGTTCCATTGTACATAACTAGTCAACCTCTAATACAAAAGTGTCACATATCTTGTATAGTACTTTTCCACTAAAATGCACAAGCAATTAAATCAGCTATTCTAGTCACAGAAGACCAGGAATATTAATAGGAAATTCCTGAGTCAAAAGGTGGTAGAGAGAATAGGCACATTAAATTTAGGAACTAGTCTTCTGGGAATTTTTACAAACCTAGTCATATTCCATTACTTCACTCGAGGAACTGTTACTGACATGTATGAATTTGAAAAATTAATGAAATTTAATTTTTTAGATAGAGACACAGAGACAAAGTGTTAAAGTGGGTGAATGAAAGAGACCACAGCACTGAATGCAGGGGGGGGGCTGAGCTTTAATTTGGGTCATGCACCTGCACTACTTAAGTGATCTATTTAGTAAGCCCAGCTTTGGAAAACATTATCAGATCTTTTAAGATGAAGCATTCAAAATCATTTTTAAGAGCATGGGTAGATAGCATAATGGTTATTCAAAGAGATTCTCATGCCTGTGGCTTCAAAGTCCCAGGTTCAATCCCCTGTACCACCATAAGCCAGAGCTGAGCAATGTGCTGGTAAAAAATAAATAAATAAATAAATCACACATAATTCAAGTAGAATACCACCTTCATTAATTAAAAACAATTATCTTCCTTCATATGTTCTTAGCTGGTATATTCAGGGAGTTCAGTTTAACTTAATTTCAACAATAATGGTTTATTATGAGTTATTATGAGTTGTTTTCTGGAGGCTATTATACTAATGCAAAAATCTTAAGATATGTTAGCATTTATCAAAATTGTGTTAGCATTATTAGACTATTCTGTAACATGTGTACTCAATCAGGTGTGCTACTGCTTGGCTCTGACTATTCTGTATAGTTTAAAAGGTTGTAATATTGCCATTTGTTCCCGTAAGCACTCGCACTCACTCACACTCACTCACTCACTCACTCACCCACCCAACATTTGCTGAGTGATTAGACACTGAACTAGGAAAAGAGAATATAATGATGAGTAGACAAAAGTGTAAAGGAATTATCCCCCCAAATGAACCTATTTCCAAAGTTAAGATACTTTATAAAAGAAGCTGAAACACAATGTTGTCACTGTGCTAAAGAAGCCTGGCAGCAACAAGAAACGAAACAGGACAGAGAAGACATTAAAGAGCTAAAAACAGAGAAAGTTTACTTGGTTCAGAGTTAGTCTTGGCTGCTTGCTTCAAAATTAGTTGTATTGATTAGCCATGGTATTTTTACAGTTGTCAGTTCTACAGGTTATTAGGTGATAAATTATCTCTAACCATTTAGTTCTTGACTCAAACTCATTGTTAAATTACTTTAGTTTGCCCTAGAATATTTGGCTTAATGCTGATAAAAGTACAAAAAAAAGTAAGTAATAAAGAAGGAAATAGAAATGTGTAGTTGTTGTGTATCTGGATAGCTAGATGTCAAGAAGATTTAATGAAATATCAAGTGACTAAATTCACTCAGTCCAGATCACTACTATTCCTTGTCTTTTATATACACCTGAGTGTGATCCGTACATAGAAACAAATATGTGTATGAATAAGTACATAGTTTTCTCTTAGTACTGTTATAATTTTATTAATCTTCTGTAATTATGTTAAGAACATAATGCCTGGTTTTACTCAATGTTTTAATTATTTGCTTGTAAAAATATTAAATAAACTTGTATCAGTTTCTTCCTTTACCTACAAGACAAGTTGACTCATTTATTTATAGGCTCAACAAGGGCAATCCATTTCATGCTACAGCACTGACCCTTAACAAAGATCTTGTAAATGAGTAGCCTATTACAATATGTACAAGTGACCTTTAATTGCAGTAAGAGGCTTTGTGTTACAGGGTTTGTCAATGCTACACCATAGCTACAGTATAAGTTGGTAAAATTTTTTGAGTGGAAACATCAACATATGTAAATGAAAAGTTTAAGGAGTTTAGTAAATCTACACTGTAATAATGCCTTTTAAATAATGATTAGTCAGAAAGATAAGCCCTTCCCCAATTATGTAATAATTGCATGCTTAGAATATTCATAAATAATTCATAAATCCCTTTAGTCTACTCAAATTCAACTTTGTTTTAAATTATAAACTCTGGAAGCAAAAATAATTATTTTAAACTTGACACTAGCTCAAACAAAACAAATATTTATAACAAAATTTTGTTTTAGCAAGACACCTCTCTTTACAAAATGAGTAGTATGCAATTGGAACTTTTAATACTTTGAAATGTTTCATGAATAATCTAACAAAATATACTCAAATATGTTTCAATTGTTATTTATAGTAATGATGTTAAACATTTTAAATAAAGCAAAGGATCAGATATTTCAACTGATCTGATCAGAAATTCCTGAATGAGTTCAATATATTTTTGACAGTCTTACAAAAAGTTGTAATACTTGATTTCATTAAATCATTCATTTTGGGTATTTTATTTCTGGAAGGCTCATGCCAAAACAATTTGGTTAGATTCTCTACAATTGCGATAGACTGACTTGACAGCACCTGACGAAACAGTTCAGTGAATTTCACCATATCAGATACAAAAAACCTGAACTGGCTAGTCTATGAAATGTCCACTGTGGCAGGGAGCTATGATTATAATAACTGACAAAATTTCAATTTCTATTTTAATAAATGGATTGCATACTAGTTTTGTGGCCAAAGATATTTCTATTAAACTGCATTTTCTCTTAATTAATATCCACGGTCCCTCAAATCTTACCTTAAAAATGAGTAATTTATATTTCATCTTATATTTCTTTATGAGGAACATGCTTTCTTATCACTAACTTTTATTTTGGAATATTAATAAATTAAAGAGGAAAATATTTTGTAATTATAAAATTCACAGCTAAATTCTGTTTACAGATGACATTCAAATACCTTCCAGAAGTAAAATATTTGTATTAGAAAAAAAACCTGAGTCAATGAAAACCTTCAGCAGAATTGCTTATGACTAGAGAGGAGAAAAAATTAAGAACCTGAAAAAGTGAATTTGGAGGGGCAGGTGGTGGCATACCTGTTGGAGTGCATACATTACAGTGCAGTAGGACCTGGGTTCAAACACCTGGTTGCCACCTACAGAGGGGAAGCTTTGTAAGCAGTAGTGCAGTGTTGAAGTGCAGTCTCTCGCTCTGCCCTCCTGTCTCCCCCTTCCCTCTCAACTTCTTTCTGCCTCTATCCACTATAAATAATAGTAAAATAACTAAAATATGTTAAAAAGGAAACACAAATGGTATTGGGTAATCATTTACTACTATAAAATTTGCACACACCTCAATTATTTCACAAGATGATTTTAAAAAATTTATTGATTTATATATTACATTAGTTTCAGGCAAATAACAGTGATTATAGTGTGCAAAGATGACCACAGGAACTCCAGAGACATTTGTACTCATGGGCAGTTACAAAATACATTTTTATGATAGGACTTTTAAGATCTAGTCTCTTCCTCTCTTATCCTATGGTCTTATCAATGTTTCCATTTTATAAATAAAAAATAATAATAAATTAAAAAATATCTAGTCTCTTAACAACTTCCAAATAAGGGTGTAGTACTATTAATTACACTCACGATGCTGTACATTCATCTCCATGATCTCTCGACTTAAAACTAGAAGTTTGTACTATTCATTTCCTTAACACATTTTCCTACCTCTAGCCCTATACCTCTGGCAACTGCCAATCTAGTCTCTGAATCTGTAATTTTTTTTTTTAGGTTTCACATAAAAGTAAGCTACCATGATATTTATCTTTCTCTTCTGACTTTTTTCATTTAACACTAGTCCCTCAAAATTCATTCATGTTGTTGCAGATAGCAAAATATAATTGTGGTGATAACATACGCTGTTTCATGCCTTACTCTAAATAATGCTGCAATAAAACTGACATCTTTTCAAATGAATGTTTTCATTTTCTTTGAATAAATACACAGAAATGTAAGAGCTGGATCATATGACATTCTATTTTTAACATTTATTTATTCATTCATTCTCTTTTGTTGTTCTTGTTGTAGTTATCATTGTTGTCATTGTTGTTGGATAGGACAGAGAAAAATGGAGACAGGAAGGGAAGACAGAGAGGGCCGGAGAAAGACAGACATCTGCAGACCTGCTTCACTGCTTGTGAAGCGACTCCCCTGCAGGTGGGGAGTCGGGGGCTCGAACTGGAATCCTTACACCAGTCCTTGCGCTTTGCGCCACCTGCGTTTAACCCACTGTGCTACCGCCCAACTTCCTATTTTTAACTTTTTAAAATAGAGTGTGTGATAGCAGTGACTGAGTGGGCATTTCAGATGGGTCAGTCAGGCAAAGCTTCTATTAGGAGGTTTAATTTAGAATTTAACTCAAGTATTTAACTTACAATTCAATAACAAAAAAAAAGGTCTTGTAAAGATGGTAGAGATGAAATTAATACTTTTTATTTTATGTTTATAAAGGGAGAGAGGCAGAAAGAAAGAAAGAGATGGAAGACCCAACTTTTCTCATTTCACAGAAGAGGGAAGAGCACCTCTAATGAACCTCAGCTAGTTGGCAATAAGTCAATGGATCTCATTCCAATGTTTATTCCAATTTCTTCTTTCTTTCTTTCTTTTCTCCCTTTCTTTTTTAGTTTTCTTTTCCTTCCTTCCTTCCTTCCTTCCTTCCTTCCTTCCTTCCTTCCTTCCTTCCAACAGAAGTAGAAAAAGTAAAAAAAGAAAGCAGTATCAAAGTTTCCTTCCATCAGGTGGGGGTTAAACTCAAACCTCAGTCTGTGCACATGGCATAGCAGCACAGTATCAGAGTGAGCTATTTTTGCTGGCTCAGGATGAATGTTCTTGACAGTTGCTATGCAAAGGCATTTAAGACTGAATTAGGACATTTTGGGTAGAAAACTGCTACCTATGCCTATCAAAAAGCTTGTAAATGCCATATTTATTAAGCTCTACTTTATGCTTATTACCCTTATAGACACTGTTGGTATAGTCATGATTGGTCATCATATTTTTTCCTTTTCTCCATTTCCCTTCAAAACCATAAATAGTTCATACTGGGGTGAAAGTATTTCAGCAGTACATTGTGAACTGTGAATTTTCTAAGAAATTTCTACATGTGTCAGCAACTGTGCTGTGAATCAACTCTCTGAACAAAATGGGGGGAAATAATTTCTATAAAGGCATTTCAGAAAAATCTTTAAGGTACTAGAATATAATTTTCCTGTAGCCATTTCACAGCATATACACATAAGTATTATCCGCTAAATTTAGTAAGGAAGACAAGAAGTCTTTTTTTTTCTTTCTTTCTTTCTTTTTTTTTTTTTTTTACAACATAAGACAACACTGAGCCTATACTGGTCTCAAAGGTGAGACCACTAGTCTTAAAGAATCTTTGTGAGCGACTTATGAACCAACCGAAGACTGTTAGGCAAGATTCAAAATACTTGACTTTAGCAATTTGCAACTATATTGCTATTTAAATGCATGCCTTTCTTAATTGTCTTGAATTCATAATGTGAAATATTAGTTCAAAATTTGTGAAAAATAAAAATCATTCATATCCAAGGTATAACTGAATATCTAGAAATATTTCCTAAAGAATTAGGGTTCATTTGAAGTTAACTAACTTTAAACTATTAGACATTAGTGAACATACAGAAACTCTTAAGATATTTAATAACCAAACATGAATTTATTCTTCCTTGCCAAATGAAGCAATAGTGTTCTGCCAGCCAAACTCACAGGAAGCATGTGAAATGAACAAAAAAAGTAAACAGGCCTTACACTGCCTAAGGGAAAGTCAGCAAGATGGCAGCTTCAATCATTCGGAATAATACTAAAGCAGCCTTAGGCTTTTCTCAGAATGGAAACATGTCACTATCACTGCAATATCCCAACAAATCGAAAAGCAGAGAAAAGAACACTTATGCAATCACATCGTGGAAGGGCACTTTACTCAACATTTAAGTGGAAAATAATTATGAAGAAATTTCAGAAAAATTGTCAGTGAACGTAAATGACTCAGGAAAAAATGTTATTTTGTTCAATGTACTAAAATGATTTTTTAAAAAACCTCCCACTTAGAAACAATTTATTTTTTATATTCTCCATAAGGAATTATTAATGTAAAGGCAGATTTTTATGAAGTGGTAAGTGAAAAGTTTGGGATTAGACTGTCGGTAAGATTTTCTTCTAGGAGAGTACTATTATGCTGCAAGTTTGATCAAAAGGAATAAGCTTTCATAACATTTACATAGGAAGTTATAAAAGCTTCAAATATTTTGGGAACTTACCTAATCAGTATACTTTTAGCATGTGTCTAGTCATGTAGCCATCTTTGGTCAATCATCAGAAAAATCAAAGGCAAATTGGCATGACTCAACCCTAACTTTAATACCGCATGATTGTGTCGTGTAAGCTTGCTTTGTGTGAGAGTTGCTGTGGTTTTAGCAGAGAGATTAACAACCGGACCTAAGCTGGCCTCCAAACCTTGCCCTGCTGATGCCTCAAGCTCTTTGAAGTCTGACCATCATACCTGGCAAAACAACAGTGGAACTAGAATGGTGTCAGATCTAATCAAATTGTTCACTGCAGCAAAGTTAACTACGGGGTTCACTAATTGGCCCAATTTCGGATTATACCTTTTGCTACAGATTCAAGACAATAATTTAGTTAAATGATGTTTCCCCCTTATCTCTTCTAATTAAGATTCCAAAGTGGGTAGAAATAGGATTAGAGAGAGCTTCAGAACTGTGTTTTCCTTAAGGTGGCACGTATTTTTGATGGCTCAGTCTGCCATATGAAATACATAATGTACTATTAAACTAACATTCTAAAATTCTGTAAATCTGTAAAGCATACTGTTATCTACATCATTTGAAAAAGCATAAATATGAGTATGGTAATAGTATGAATATGATAAAATATAAATATGTAGACAAATATTTCTATTGTTAAAGAATGCTAGTTTTAGTTTGTTCTTGACAAAAATGATTTCACCAGGTGTCTGTTATACTTTTATAGATTTATTTTTGACATTTACAGTACTATATGAGTTAAAATGCCAACTAATATTGTAGAGGACATTATTATCAGAAAAAGACTGTGCATTTCCAGGACTGTAGTTTGATAACACAATTGTTATTAAACTCTTACTCTTCTGTCTCTCAATAGAGTAAACACATATTCAACTTTCTACTGCCCATTTAAGAACTGAAAAAGGCTTCTGAAAATGATGTAGATTAGTTAGGAAAGCCAAGATCAAAGATGTCATGCAACACATTACCATAGTATAACTGACACTCTTAAAGCTTGTAAGCATTTAGGCTTCTCTAAACATTTCAAATAAACCCATGGTATCACATCAAGTATAATGTAGTATTACTATAAAACTAATTTATACTTATTGCTCATATATTCTTAATACTTTAGGTTACTAAGTATATAGAAAATAATAGTGCCTTAACAAAAACTGGTGAGTTGTTTTATGAGAAAAATTTCTTAGTGGTTATAGAGGCAATGAGGTCCTAGATTTTCAATAAAGGGTAAGTTATTACCAAGCATCACTGAGTAAATTTCATTTATTCTAACCTTTCTGAATTCTCAATATTCATGCAGTTTACAAGACACATATAGGTATACTACTTACAATTAATATTACTATATATGACATCATGCTACTCCTAATCAATCAAAACCTACATAAGTATTACTCATTTTATATGGAAAATATGCAGTAAACAGCATGTCATTTATATGTTAGTCTAACCCAGTAATCATATTTTCAATCTTGAAATACAAAACACTCTCAATGCAAAACACTCTCAACCACAGCCTAGATCTTCCTCCACCATCCTGTACCAGAACCTGAAAGTCTCCCCTTCCCCCAGAGTCCACTACTTTGGTGCAATACACCAAACCGAGTCCAAGTTCCACTTTGCGTTTCCTCTTTCTGTTCTTATTTCTCAACTTCTGTCTGTGAGTGAGATCATCTCATATTTATCAATCTCTGTCTGCTGTATCTCACAACATAATTCGCTCAAGCTCCATTCAAGATGAGGTGAAGAAGGTGAATTTATTATTTTTTAATAGCTGAATAGTATTCTATTGTGTATATATACCATGACTTACTTACTGAGCCACTCATCTGTTGTTGGACACCTGGGTTGCTTCCAGGTTGTGGCTATTATAAATTGTGCTATTATGAACTAACAGTTCTTAAAAAATAGGAAGGCTAGTTAGTTTACTTTGAAGTCATATGAATCAAAGTTAAACTTTATTTTTTTACTTATATAAATATACTCTAAGATTTTAGATAACTATTATAAATTTCATTCTGTTACGGTTTGAGTAGAAAGGTTAATTTATAGAGCTGCTTTGTTTGTTTGTTTGTTTTTTGCCTCCAGGGTTATTGTTGAGGCTAGGTGCCTGCACTACGAATCCACTGCTCCTGGAGGCTAATTTTTCCCTTTTGTTGCCCTTATTGTTGTTAATATTATTCTTGTTGTTATTGTTGTCATTGTTGCTGGATAGGACAGAAAGAAATCGAGAGAGGAGGGGAAGACAGAGGGGGGAGAGGAAGATGGACACCTGCAGACCTGCTTCACCACTTGTGAAGCGACCTTGTAGCAGGTGGGGAGCTAGGGGCTCAAACCGGGATCCTTAAGCTGGTCCTTGCACTTTACATCATGTGTGCTTAACCTGGTGCACTACTGTCCAAACCCCTATAAGCTTTACTGTTGATGAATACTCAGTAGTAGTAGTGAAAAAAAAAAATCACTGATAAATGTTTCCATTGGAATAATTTGTACAATACCAATATGCACTCCAAAAAAGTAAGAAATACTTGTTTTTACCTATTCATATAACACAAAGACTACTGACTGGTTACAATTGCCTTGTTACAGACTCTCATTATTAATGAAACATATACAGTATTCCAACAAGTATTAACAAAGATGTGGAGAAAAAGAAGATCTGGTATATTGTTAGCCTTTCTAGAAAATACAGAGACTCTTCAAAGAAATCAAAATGGAAGTATGCTAAAATATAGCAATATTCTTACCAGGAGTTTACTCTAATTCAAAAAGGTGTTCAAAGCAGCACTATTCACAATAGACAAAAATATAGTCAATCTAAATGTCCACAGGTAAATGGCTGGATATAAAGGTTGTGGAATATATTTTCAATGGAATATAACTCAGACATTAAAATAAATTAAAACTGTGTATTTTGAGAACTGAACTTGACACAATTATGCTAATTTTAGTAAATAAGGGAATGAAAGAAATGATTTTGACCGACAGTTTCACTCATATGTGGAATAGAAATAACTCAATCAAACAAACTTGCAAATAATATGGCTTTTAGAAACCTATAGTGATTATTTGACATGCTGGCAATGGTACATTGGTGGTGGCTATATTGAGTCTTACAAACGCATACATTATCAGTATGAAACTATACCCCTAATTTTATATTGTCAACCTATGTTAAATCAATTTAAAAAGAGGAGGGAACTTTGACTGGAACTAGGTGCTATTAACAATCTCTAATGAAATCTGATATGCTTACCATAAAAAAAAAGAATGATAATTAACCTGGAAAGAAAAATTCAAGAACAGAAGAAATAATACAGAAAGAATGCCTTCATTTCTTCCTTTCATTCTTACCTTTATTTTATTATTTTATTAATTTTTTTTACAATTTTTATTTATAAAAAGGAAACACTGACAAAAGCCATAGAATAAAAGGGGTACAACTCCACACAGTTCTCACCACCAGAACTCTTTATCCCATCCCCTCCCTTGATAGCATCCCTATTCTTTATCCCACTGGGAGTATGGACCCAGGGTCATTATGGGGTGCAGAAGGTGGAAGGTCTGGCTTCTGTAATTGCTTCCCCGCTGAACATGGGTGTTGCCTTCTATAAAGTGTGGTATGAGTCCCCCTGTTCTATTCCCAACATTGTATAAGCCAGAATGGTGCTCTGGCCTCTTTCTCCTCTCTCTCTTTATCCCTTTCCCTCTCCCTCCCCACCCCCCTCTTTAAAAATAGATAAATTGGCTGGGAAGATGCAAAAAAAAAAAAGATAAATTGGGGCCAGAGATAGAACAGCAGATTAAGTGCACATGGCGTGAAGCACAAGGGCAGGCACAAGAATCCAGGTTCCAGCCCCTGGCTTCTTACCTGAAGGGGAGTCACTTCACAAGCTGTGAAGCAGGTCTGCAGGTGTCTATCATTCTTTCCCCATCTCAGTCCTCCCCTCCTCTCTCCATTTCTCTCTGTCCTATCCAACAGCAGCAACAACAACAATAATAACATCAAGAGCAACAAGATGGAAAAAAAATGGCCTCTAGGAATGGGGGATTCATATTGCCTCAGCGATAAATGTGGAGGCATAAAATATATATATATATATTTTAATTATTTTAAAAAATGACTAAGACTGATAATAAAATTAGATAAGGCCTGCAGAGATAACTCCCTGAGTAGGGTCCCTGCATTGCCGTGTGTGTGACCCATCTTCATGTCACATCACCACATGATAGTTGTTGTGGCAATGGAGGAAACTCTTAATGCTGCTGCTGTCACACTTGTCTGAATGAAAAACTGTCCTGGAGGGGTGAAATAGTACCTGAGTGAGACCCTGCTTCCACCAAAAATACTGAATTAAATATACATACATAGATACATACATACACACACACACACACACATATATTGTTTTCTTACACAAAAGGATAATGATCTAGTAAACTGAAGAAAACTTATCCAAGGGAGGCTGGGTGGTGGTGCACCTTGTTAAGTGTACATAGTAATACTAAGTGCAAGGACAGGCAGGAGGATTTGGGTTTGAGTCCTGGGCTCCCCACCTGCAGGAAGCAGATCTGCAGGTGTCTTTCTCTTTCCTTCTCTATCTTCTCCACTCTCAATTTCTGTCATAATAATAATAATAATAGTAGTAGTAGTAGTAGTTACCCAAAAGATATAAATGTTTGACTCTTTCTTTCCTCTTTTTTTTTTTTTTTTTTTTTTAGGAGATCACTGCTCAGCTCATGGTGGTGTGGGGAACTGAATCTGGGATTTTGAAGCCTCAGGTATGAGAGTTTCTTTGCATAACCATTATCCTATCTCCCCCACCCTGCCTATTTCTTTTGTCTTATGCCTTATCAACTGGCTGACAGTAAATTTCAACATGTGTGTTGATTTCCCAGCACATGTGTATCAAAATCTGACTGTATGGGAGCCGGGTGGTAGCACAGCAGGTTAACCGTACACGGTGCAAAGTGCAAGGACATATCTAAGGATCCCAGTTCGAGCCCCCAGCTCCCCACCTGCAGGGGAGTCCCTTCACAGGCAGTGAAGCAGGTCTGCAGGTGTCTATCTTTCTCTCCCCCTCTCTGTCTTCCCCTTTTCTTTCCATTTCTCTCTATCCTATCCAACAATAACAACATCAAGAAAATAGCAAGGTCAACAAAAGGGAATAAACAAATATTTTTTAAAAAATATGACTGCATAGAATCGAATCAGGAATTATTTCTGCCTTGCCTATTATACCACTTTTATTTTCTGAAAGCACATCACAGGTACAAATATACAAGAGAAACTTCCTTTTCTGTGTGCATTTTTCTTTTTACTAAGAAAGTTCCTTCTTAATTAGTATATGTTGATATATTTTATCTTGGAGAAACAGCTATAAAAAGGAGGTTTAAAAACTTAATTTTTCATTAAAAATGTAAAATTTAAAGAAAGTGAGGACTGGGGAGACAGTACAATGACTATGCAGAAGACTTTATTGAGTGGGGCTCTGAAGTCTCAGGTTCTTTTAGTCTTTTAGTGGTGGGAATGGTGTTTATATACACTGCATATTAATTTGTAGTCATATAAATCACTATTTAATTAATATGAGAGGGGAAAATTGATTGAATGCCTCAACATTTTTAAAGCACAGACTGAGTCTTTTTAATACATAGGCTGAGTCTTTGATATGTTGACTCTCTTAAAAGCTTAGACCAGGAAGAACAGAAGCAACTGGTGGCACAGCTCTATACAAATAATGTCAAAGGACATAAATTATGGTGATGTTGTGTATGATACAGCAAATCCTAACAAAGGGATAGTTCAAAGTTAACCCAAATGGCAAATAATGTGCTTATAGCAATAACTATCTATTGTCTTCTTAAACCCTAAGACAACAGGAACCTCCTGCTTCCTTTATAGAGCCTATATTTCTCCCAGTCTTGAAACCTCTAGGGTGGGGGTCACTTCCCTGCATGCTTCTCTCAATTCATTCCAAGTGATATTGCATCCACCAATCCCAACCTAATCAACACAAGGAGTACCACCTCAGCATGCTTCACTTCAGACTGTGTCCAGAGACATCAGGCATGGAATGTCAACCCTTCACTCTCATTACTCGGGTGAGACCTTTCTTTTCATAGTATTCTCTAATTCCATTCCAGGAAGTTCACTTCTTAACAAAGTCCCAAAACCTAGATATAGACCAGGTACCAAGAGACAGAGCATATGTTCACATGTATCCATAAATTAGGGTAAAAATATACACCTGAAAGCAAAAATACATCTGTAGTGAGTCAGTATAAAGTTTTTAATAGTGTCTACTTAGACTTAGATACCGTCCTCACCTAATTCCTATTACAGTTCTCTCACTCACTCCAAAGCTAACCTTATTAAAGTAAGGACTGCAAAACCTGAATAAGGGCAACAGACTGGCATACTTTAACGATGACTCTTTAGTCACTATCAGGCCACCCCATCAGCTGAGGCCCTGTTCAGGAAGTCCTGAGCCTAGACCTCGAATAAATCCATTGTTACCGGTCATCTCTATCAGGAACAACACAACAGACACCTTTGTTGTCCCCCATAGGACCTTGCCCTCAATGTGGATCAACAACAGTAGAGAATATTCCATCCTCCGAAGAGAGGATGGACAACATACTCTATGCTACACCTAAGGAAGATGGGTCGATATTGGGGCAACTTGGAATGTTCCTACTCGTGACCACAGAATGTGAGCTCAGATCTACAGGGATGCAGAGGTCACATAGGATCTTAAGCTGAATATAGGCCCCAGATCACACCAATTCGATGTGGTTTACAGTCAACAATATTTATATACGTTTCCCATATTAGGGAGCTACTCTCTTCCCTGATCCAGCATTCTGGTCCTTTTCCAGCCATGACATCATCTCCCCAGACAATAACTTGGATCCACCTGCATATCAGTTTTCAGGCTCAGGGGAAAAAAGAAAAAGAAAAAAAAAAAAAACCCAAAACACTAGTATAGCCACAAGCCCTTTGGAATATAAGTAAAACATGCCTACTAGCTATCTACAAAATGGAGGACCCCCCAACTCTTCATCTGCACTATTCCAGCCTTTAGGTCCATGATTGGTCAATAATTTGTTTGGCTTTGTATGTTAACTCTCTTTTCAACCACCAGGTTCCAGATGCTAGCATGATGCCAACCAGACTTCAATGGACTGACAACCCCAGCAATGTGTCCTGGAGCTCTGCTTCCCCAGAGTGCTGCCCCACTAGGGAAAGAGAAAGGCAGGCTGGGAGTATGGATCAACCTGTCAACGCCTATGTTCAGCAGGGAAGGGGGAAGCAATTACAGAAGCCAGACCTTCTACCTTCTGCATCCCACAATGACCTTGGGTCCATACTCCTAGAGGGTTAAAGAATAGGAAAGCTATCAGGGAAGGGGATGGGATACAGAGTTCTGGTGGTGGGAATTGTGTGGACATGTACCCCTCTTATCCTATGGTTTAGTCAATGTTTCCTTTTTATAAAGAAAAAAAAGAAAAAAATAGAAAATATTTTTAAAAGTAAATGATAAAGGATGTTTTCCTTTATCTTGCTAAAAGTCTTAAACAGTTCTTAACTTTTTAAAAAAATCCGGTCAGTTATTTATTTATTGAATAGAGACAAAGAAAAAACAAGAGGGAAAAGTTAGATAGAGAGGAGGAGAGAGAGACTCTTGCATCACTGCTACTGAATCTTTCCCTCTGCAGGTGGGAACTGGAGGCTTGAACCCAGGACTTACACCTAGTAACAAGTGCGCTCTACCAGGCATGCCACCATATGGCCCCAAAGTCTTAAACAGTTTCATAGTATCAGACTTTACAGAATAGTATAGTATACACACATATATACATGCACTTACACATATGTATTTATACATATAAAATAACTATATATAAAGATATATATATGCTAATATTCATTTAAAAACATTTACTTGCTTTATATATGAAAATATTTTGCACTGGATAATTTCCACCTTTATTAAAGGAATTCTCTTGCTTCCTTTTGTTATACTGTGTACTGGCTGTATGTTATCATATAGAATTATAGCATCCAATGTTGTACTTATAGCATTTAAATTAGGTGAAATTATGGTTTTTATCTCATTAAAACTATATTGGTATATATTTCTTTTTAAAATTTTTATTTATTTTTTATAATTATTTTTTTATTTATTATTAGATAGAGACAGAGAGAAGTTGAGAAGGGAGAGGAGATAGAGAAAGAAAGAAACAGAGAGATACCTGCAGCCATGATTCACCACTTGTGAAGCTTTCCCTCTGTAGATGAGGAGCAGGGACTTGAACCCAGGTCCTTGCACCACCACCTGGCTCCTCTTTTTCTTTAAATAATTTTACTGATGAGCTAATGATTTATAGTTTGGTAGCTAAAAGAAGGATTCAGTTTCTTATCTACCTTTGTTGGTGTCTGCAGAAAACTCTCACCCTTAACTTCGGTCCTCATATTTCTATTAGTGTTTGATCTATTTATACTTGCATTTTATTTATTTATTATTAATTTTTATTACTACCAGGATTATTGCTGGGACTATGGAAACACCACTTCCAGTGGTCATTTTTTCCTTTTTAATTAATTTTTTTATTGGCTAGGACAGAAAGAAATTGAGAACGGAGGGGGAGATAGAGAGGGACACAGACACCTGCAGACCTGCTTCACCACTTTTGAAGCATCCCGCCTGTTGGTGGGGAGCCAACACTCGAATCTAGACCCTTGAGCATGGTAATAACCAGGTGCACCACTGCCCAACCCCCCCATTTGTATTTTTTCTAATTTCAAATATTTCCAAATTATCTGATGGATTTTTATAGAGTGAATGAATCAGAATAAAAACCTTCATTTTCTTCTTAACTTTATAGAGTAAGTAAAGATAAGCCTAAAAGAGAAAGATAAATACTGGATGGTCTCACTTATAGATAGAACTTAAGATACAAGGACAGAAAGGGAAAACACGAAGTGAAACCTGGACAGGGTGTGGTGCATTACACCAAAGGAAAGGACTCTGGGAAAGTAGAGGAAGAGGGGGGACAGAGAGGGTATTGGTGTCCTGGTACATGACAGTGGAAAAAGACCCAAACTTGGGGTGAGTGTTCTGCAGATAGTATCATAGGAAAATGAGAAATTGTACCCATGTGTCAACAACAGTATTGCAAATCATCAACCCCCACTCCCACGAAATGATTTCAATTTAATACAGAATGCTTTATATCTATTTATCTCTATTAAAAATATGAACACTTTATGGATTGGGTTATAGGTGAAAAGGCAAAGGATTTTATAGATTGTATTGAGTATTAACAAATTGCCATTTACTTGTGTTTTGGTTTCAAAAATTTGTGATCACAGGTGCAATCAGTTATAATGGTTCTTTTTGCATAAGTGGAAAAAAGAGAGGAAAATGAACAGGAATTTATGTAGTAAATAAAAGATCTTCCAACAGCTTCAATGGTAAAACAAAGTCATTATTTAGAATCTAAATTTATTTAAAAGAGAGGTACCACTTGACATTATGTAAATCCTTTATTCTACTTACTTGCCCTCTAAGTAACACCTTGTTTTATATTTGTGTGCATGCATGCGTGTATGTGTGTACTTGTGTGCAAGGGAGAAATAGAGAGGAGATAAACATAATTGATATTATTGTATTATTTTCTTCACTAGGTGTACTTTTTTTTTTTTTAACTAGTAAACCTGCTTAGTTTGTATAATATAGTATAATCCCTAGATGTGGTTGTCAGAATACTTATCTTGGTAGAAAGATGCCACAAGAACAACAATTTAACATCTTTCACTAGAAAAATAACTTTTCCCTTCTAACAGCTTTAAATAATATTCTGGTAAATTGCTCAATATTCTTTTAGAATGCCTTAAACAATTACAGTGTCAGGTTCCATTTCAATGACTTCTTGTGAGAACTAAAGCAAATTAGCTCAAGAATCAGTATTTCTATACTCTTGCTCTTTGGCTTCAAGTGGCTTTTGAAGGGAGTATCCCCAGATGAGAAACTTGTAACATTCCTGCAGAGATGACCTGCTTGAAGAACTGGCTGCCTGATTAACTATTAACTGCTCTCAATAGGATTAGATAATTAAGGACATTGATGACCATTAATTAGGAGGAGGGCACATTAATTTGTCACTGGATAGGGCCTTTACAATGATTTATAGGTTAGCACTACTTGCGACTGTGAAGGGAAAGAGAAAAAGAGAGAGAACCATTAAGTTACCTTATCAAGTGGCCAGCTAAAGAGGGCAGAGGGTCAAAAAAGGGCCAAAATGGTCACTTAAGGGTGAAGTCCCAAACACCAAAGCAGTGCCAAGCCACATCGACCATCATTTGGTGACGAAGTTAAAAATATGCTAATTTATTGGTGGCAATTCTCCCTTTTTATGGTTTCAAGCAGTTAAGACAAGTGGCCTGCTTAAGAGCTTTTCATTTGAAAAGAGATTAAACAAAATGGTGTGTCAGAATTGCTTGGCTGTTTTATGTCTTTGTTAAAAAAAAAAAAATTACACAGACTCTACTGATAACTATCGCATCACCCAAGAGCCATATCTCCGAACATTTATTTTGTTAATAAATACATCAACTCTAATTGCTTAATAATGCTAGTTCATTTGCTCTTTAGTAAAATTAAATTGAAATAAATCTTCTGTACTATTGATAGTATTTTCTGTCATTACTGCTTGTACAAAAGTCACAAAAAAAGTTTAAGTTTTGTAGAGATCTTACTGAGTAGACACTGTTAAGTTTTTTCTATAGCACTAAAAAACACAAAGGTGATTCCACTTGTATAAAGAAAAATGCTGTCTGCAAATAGTTATGGATCCTCTTCTCTTAGTCATACATAGTAGTGGGTTGCATTCACATTCCACAGATAAATAAGCAGAGCTCATTAACATTTAATTAAACATGTTCTGAAAGTCATGGAACTGTACATGTCATACAAGTTTGGCATTTATTTCTAATGGTCGTTTTAGAAAAAAAACATTTTGATGATACTCTAATGAGATGCCATAAAGATGAAAGAAAAAAAAGTCTTAAAAAATTACTGTTACATCAAAAGAACTTAAAAATATTTACTTCTAACAATTTAAAATGTCCATTAACACACACCTCACCCAAATATAAGGAGATACTGTTTATTGCAAGAGTGTGAATTAAAATATAAAAATTCTCTCTTACCTCAATGGTGAATAGCTTCCTTTTTAATTTAAAAGCTAAGTCTTTGACATCTGATATATCACAAATCAAGTTATTAAGCCGAGGAATCTGCCGTATATGCATCAAACCTTGTGGAATGAAAATGAAAAGAAAAATTAAATGCTGTCATTGGATGCATAAATTAAGAGTCTTTTGCAGTAGATTCCTGTAAATTTACACACAAGCATCCTCCCCTTTTAAAAACTGGAGCTTACTACCAAGAGCAATGAAGCAAATGGTGTGATTATACTCAAGTAATCAAGCAGAATAAGATAAACAGAAATCCTTGCGAGGAAAACTAATTGCACTTTGGTACAGAAGTACAGATGTAAAGAGGGATCTTAATACTTGTCAAAACTACAGCCGTTTTGTGTGTGATTTTCTCTTGTATTTACAGTAAGCAAATATGGCTATCACCTTGCATGCTGCCCACGGCACCACTGAGTGATCTTTATTTTATTAACTGCACCAGTAAGCAGCCAGCAAAACAAGGCTTATGGGTTACTGATAACCAATGAAGCACTAATGAAAAGTATTTCATTTTGTGCCTTATTAATGACTTGAACAAAACACTGAAGAAAACTACATTTCAGAGCATACTCTAGGACCAAAACATTAGCCTCTGTTGTATCCCAAGGCATTCATTTTCATGGCATGTTAGACTTTTATGTAGCAGTTCTAAGCTTTGTAATAGTGATAGGTAAACTGAGCTTTGGCCTCTTGACAGCAACACTTGCTAATTTTTCTGACAAGGCTCTGGATGGCTTTTATATCACTTGATGCAGTTCCTGTCTCAACTCAGAGTCATTTGCCACAGATGAAGATATGAAATATTCTTCAGTGCATCTCTCTGACTGACTCAACCTATATTTAAGAACTGTCAGTTTGAAAACATTGATCCCCAAATGTGGGAGGAGGGAGAAAAATCCATATGTGAATTAATTAGTTAAATCTCATTTACAGATCTGCTTCACTAGTATAAAGTTATATGTCTAAGTATGTTTGCAGGCTTAGTGATGTATTTATTTTAGCTTAATCAGGTAATAACCTTCTAGGGCTGGGTGGTGGTGTACCAGGCTGAGTGAACATATTACACTGCACTAAGAAAAGGGTTCAAGCCGTTAGTCACCACCAGCAGAGGGCAGGCTGGAGGCAGGGGAAGCTTCACAAATGATAAAGCAGTGCTGCTGGTGTCTCCTCCTTTCTAACCCTCTTTAATTTCCTCTCTTCCCTCAATTTTTCTCTATACAAAATAAGTAAATAAAATATTGAAAGGATAATAAACTTCCAGACGTTTACTTTTATAAAAAGTTCCTCATAAAAAATATGACTGATTTTTTTAAACATAAAATATACAAAAGGTATAGTAAGACATATTATTAAGACAGCTTTTGGTTACAAATTAGTAAAGTACATTAGAAAACAGTATACTACACTTCCATTTGTACTATTTCTAATTTTAACTTTGCATATTCTTGTTTGGCTAACTATGAAGTAAGGAGTTGTTACAGAATAAATGATCAATCAGATTCTTTTGGGGGGGACTTCTAGTAGTGACTTTATTATTTTTCTAAATTTCTTTATTGGGGGGGTTAATGTTTTACAGTCGACAGTAAATACAATAGTTCGTACATGCATAACATTTCTCAGTTTTCCACACAATAATATAACCCCCACTAGGGCCTCAACCATTCTGTTCCAGGACCTGAACTCTCCCCTGCAACCCAGCCCAGAGTCTTTTATTTTGGTGCAATACACCACAATCAGATTCTTATTAACAGAAAATTTACTAGCCACTAGGACCACCCAATATAGAAATTTCAGCAAACAAAATAATCATAGTATTTATTATTTATTTATTTTTACCAAGCACTGATGAGCTCTGGTTTATGGTTATGTGGGTGATTGAACCTGAGACTTCAGAGCCTCAGGAATGAGAGTATGTTTGCATAAGCATTATGCTATCTCCTCCATCCAATAAACATAGCCTTTAAACCCTTGAAATGTTTTCACCAAAATAATTTTACCAAGTTTATAAACTAATAATATGTGGAAATGATACTCAGATATAATATATAAAGATAGTATTTAATTTGAGTTTTTAGTTCATTTTATTTTAGTTATTATTTTGATATGAGAGAGAGAAAAAACTAGAGCAATAATTTGGCACACAGAAATACACAGAGCCAGGAAATGAACACTAGGTCTCACTCATGTAAGTCCTGTCCTCTTCTACTGAACAACCTCTCCAGCTGCTAGATTGAAGTTTTTTTTTTTTTTTTAAGAAAATGGGATAATAATAATAATAATTTAAATAAATACCTTCTCCAGTTATAAGATATAGAAATCCTGAGGATAAAACATTCAACTTGGTGAATACTGCTGATAATATTTTATTGCATATTTAAAAATTGTTGATAGCAAATCTTAAAAGTTCTTATCAGGAAAAAAGTTTGTTAACTATGTGTGGTGATGGGTATAAAGTAAAATTACTACACTAACTACATATATATATATATGTGTGTGTGTATATATATGCAATAATTAAGCTGTATACCTATAATTAATACAATGTTATAAGTCAATTATAGCCAATTAAAAGAAAAATAGTCTAATTTTAATAGCTTTCTTGCCATCAAAGTGACAATATGGTTTATATACAGGTTTAATCTGAGTATATACCAAATGCACACTTGTTTAAGTACATGTTCATGAAACTAATTATCTTACTATAGTGTTTAAAATGGTTTATATTTTCCAGCATTTAAAAACTATCATACAGGGCCGGGTGGTAGAACACCTGTTACAATGTGCAAGGACCAGGATTCGACCTCCCAGCCCCCACCTGCAGGGGGAAAGTTTTGCGAGTGGTGAAGCAATGTTACAGGTGTCTCTCTGTATTTCTCCTTCTTTATCACCCTCTTACCTTTCAATTTCTGGCTGTCTCTATTCAATAAATGAAGATAATATCAATATTTTAAAAAACTATCATACAAATTCTGTACTTTTTGAAGGTTATATGCTCACTCAGAACTGGCACCCAGTGTATACAACAGCTCGTATTCCTTCATTCATTTATGAACTCTAGACATTGTCACAATTGTACAATCACTACCCAACACAATCTTGTAGCAGCCTTTACATGAACTGTCCTGTCTTTAGAGGTTTTATTGGATGTACAGTAATTCTATAGTAATAAAATAATTAGTATTTAGCCAGAGAAAGTAAATAGGTAAAAATATATTAATCACTACATGCTGTATTCAGCTTAAATTTAAGGTAATTTACAACTATTAAAACTTTCTTCTTCTGGGGGCTGGTGGTGGCGCACCTGGATGAGCATACATGTTACAGTGTTCAAGGACCCAGGTTCAAGTCTTCAGTCCCTCCCTGCAGGGTGTAAGCTTCACAAGTGGTGAAGCAGTGCTGCAGGTGTCTCTCTCTCTCTCCCTGTCTACCACTCCCTTCCCTCTCAATTTCTGGCTGTATCTATCCAATAAATAAATAAATATTAAAAAAAATAAAATAAAATAAACTTTCTTCTTCCAGTAATTCTACACAAGTACTTTAACAAATAAATCTTCTAACTAACCAAATGACTATAAATAATGTTGCTAAAAGCTTCAAAAATACATGAGTAAGTAAAATGAGGAAAATTCACATATTATCAAAGATACTTTCTGAAAGTATGACTCATTAGGAATTTAAAAATATATATTGTATGAATTTTATTTATCATACATCTAAGCTTTGTAAAGTACAAGCTGATTTTCCAAGCTATTATTAGAACTACTGTGACATCTATTTTGAACAAGGCTAATAATTATGATTGGCTGTATAGTTATTGGAACAAAATGCACATTTGACTGAGTCATACCACAGTACCTAGGTTTGACTCCTTCCAGCTACCATAACTGGTAGTCCTATTGTAGTGTAGCAGCAAACTGCCATGCAAAATGGATCAGGAATGAGAAATAATATACAGATAATATGACAGGACAAGATGCTTCCACATATGCTAGAAACAACCTTAACATGTTGTCCTCATTATAAAGGTGCTGCTTACCATGATAATCCTTATATAACGGGTTAGTTTCTCTTTCAGAGCCAATAAATGATTCCAGACCAACTACAACATCTGACAAGTTTGTCATACGAGCAACATTTGCTTTATTCTGTAAAACAAGAAAACAAACACATTATATTTTAGAACACAACTTTTAATACAATGCTACTGTATCATCTCAGTGACAATTTGCAGTCGAGACAGACTACCAATACAAAGAAATTAACTTAAAAGTTAAAGTTACCACAGGTTAAAAAGGGAATGGACATAGAAAATTTCAGCAGATACAATTATGAAGAGCTGAAGGTATGGGCCATATCTCAGTTTTGGTAGAAAACAAACTATATCCTCTTATCTTAAAAGGAAAGGCAACATTTGTTCTCATCCCTATAATTTAAAAAATTATTTTACCCACTGAAAAACTGATAGGCCTCAGGATTCAGAAGCAGTGGCAAGTAGGGTAAAAATGTATAAGGCAAGATCCCACTATCATCTGTCAACCGGGATCAGGTCCCAGACTTAGAACAGCTGAGGTCCTCTGGATTATATGTAAAACATGAGTGACTGCAGCAAAGAGGTTGCAGCATGGTTAGTTCTGGAGTCTTCTCCAGATGCTAATATTTGACTATGGGATAATAACAAAGACAAAGGAACACTGGTAGGTAGGCTAGAACTACTCTAGCCGCTTACAATTTCCTTCAACATAATTCACATGAAACAAAAATATTGCTAAGCAATACATGGTAAAATGTTGTGTTTTAAGTAGTAAAAATTCTACAGTATTAAGCATTTTTATGGTTACAGTATTAAACTCACTAAAAATAAAATGCTTTCCTTATAACCTGACTGTAAGTCAATATATCTATTAGTTCTGGCCTTGACAGGATGATTGGTCAGAAAATTATTTCATATGTGATAGTATCATGGAAAAATGTTTGCACTTTAAGATTCTATATATCAAAAAGTTGTTGTTTGTAAAATTTTGTAATAATGAAAAGACTTCTGTCTTAATATTTGTTAGAGAAAAATTTACATATAATCAAAGTTGTTCACTTTCTGAAACTGTGATTGACTACTGAGATTATGGGTAGTCCTTTTTTCTTAAATCCCTTTGTAAAGTCAAAGTAAGAATAAGAACTAAAAGAGGGATGGTTAGTTTTACCTGACTCCTATAAAATAAATAGTAGCGTCTAACATTAAACATTATGCTGGAATGACTAGTTAACTCACACCTAGTGGAGTATTTAAAAGTCCTCCAGAAGTAGATCTGAGTGTCATACAAATGTTTCAGCTATTTAATCAGTACTTTGAATGGAATTAGTTGAAATAATTATTATTTATTATCTTAATATCTAAAATCACATGAGTACCAAGTATACAAAAAAATAAACATAATTTGGAAATGTCCATTTTTCCCCAAGGCAATTTTTCATTCAATGGTGAGAAAATAATAGATTGATACCTTACTTTCAGTTCTATATCACAGAGGATGGTTCCTACTCCGGGAATAACAGGGACCTCAGAACCATGAACACGTTCCTCTCAATATTTCTTTAGCCAAAGACCATTATATCAAACTTATCCAGGTTGGGCTTCAGCCAGTTATTCTTCACCCAAACAAAAATGTCTGCCAGACATTCCAACAGCTGGGAGACAGTTCACAATGAGTCAACTTGAAAATGATTCATTGTGCTGAGTAGTGAACAATGTTAGGGTGGGGGTGGAGTATGGCTGAGTTGGTTATAGAGGGTGAGAACAAGTGGAATGAAGAATAACCATGTGGTTCTTCCAATAAGAAGAATCATAGATAACAACCACTAAGCTCTTATCACTTCATTCTTAGCATAAACTCAACTGGGAAGAAAACTCCTGTCATGGACGCTCAGAAGAACAAGCATTTATAAAGGCTACTGACAGTATTTCTTAATCAAAAAGGTCAGATTTCCTTTTATCTTTAAGTAGAAGACTGAATTTATTTATATAAATGAGTCTAAAATGATAAAAGTCAATTTTTGTTGAATCTCAATTGTTCAGAATTCCAGTGATATCAACTAAGACTTTCTCAATTATATGCTAGAAATTGTGAGGTTTAAAAATGGGATTAATATTTCACTCTAGTAGTATATAAGCAAGGATCTGTGTATTACAGTGGCCAACCTGATATTTATCTCAAAGAGAATTTCTATCCTTAATTTGACTTTAAAATATGCTAATACATCACTAAATACCCTGCACTGTTTGTCAATGTATAAGTCTTTTAAAGGTAGTTTCTGTGAAACTAACAAAGGAAAAACTAATGAACCCCAAACACAAAATATGTGTACAGTCTGGATTTCAAAATATATGAAAATCATTAATACAGTTCATGTATTATATTTATAAGTCAGTAAGCTTTTATCACAATAACTACAATCTTAAAATCTACTTTAAAAACTTTCACAAAGTGGTAGGCTCATGACAGTTTAACTCATACTACTACCAAAAATAAATTATACATAACAATGAATTACTGCTTTCTGTATAGTAATTTTGGAAACAAGTTTATTGAATGTAGCAAGCCAGATTAATTGTCAAAGCTTCATGGATACTTCAAAAACCATTCAGAGATTAAAAAGTAACATATATATTCATATGAATAATATCCAAATTTCTGAATAAGAGAACCTTTTTCTTAATTATAAATACATTCAACCTTTTAGGTTGCTTTTAGGATCATAAAAGCTTTCTGGGACAACTAAATGCACACATATGTAAAAATTACAAAATAGTATTGTATTTATATTATAATTATAATTAGATCCAGATTACTTGTGGATCTAAGATACATACAGAGTATGATAGATTGATGCGACCATATCCTAAAACTCCTGTCAAAAGATCTTTCAAATCATAATATTAATATTAGATGTTTTTTAAGAGAAAGGTAGATAAATTTACTTAAAAGGAGCTAAAAATAAGAGCATTAAAAATTCCTTAGAGGCATAATAATTCATTTTAGGAGAACTGTACTATGGAAATTATATTGCCATAACATAATACAAAATATACTCAGAAAGTTTTAACATAGTGATCTAAGAAGAGACTGAAATTTCCACATTTTCATCTTAACAGGTTCTAAGTATTTGTGTGAGGCAAACATGATAACCACTACACTATGGAAACTAGATAGATTCTAAGTGTTTGTATGCTACTAGCCAAGATGAAACCTCTTTGGTCTATAGTACATAGAGTTGTAAATGGAGAAATAAAGTTATTTGTATATCATTTGAATAATGTTGGAGTTGATTTTGAATGTTCACATTATAAACATTATAGTTTCTAGTAAAGAACATTTAAGTAGGGACATTCAGATTATACCAGTAGGAGTAAATATTAATGGCTATATTGTATGCATGGCATAATGATATAACTCAAGTATGTACAATGAAACTGCCACCCTCCTCTTTGCCCATCTGGATGTGAAAAATCTAGGATGGCTCAAAAATCCTTCTCACACTAGACAAATCTCCCTTCACTACTGGGTGAGAGTTGTCAGTTCTGGATAGTAGCCAAGACATGACTAGGAGGGAAGCCAGAAGAGAAGGGAGCCAGTGTCCAGAAGTTTTAAGAGTCTGTTGGCAGTCTCAAATAGCATTGTATTAAGTAACATAAAAGGCGCTTAGAACTTTGTGTTGCAGTGCAATTTCTTAATTAATATTTAAAATTAAATAATGTCAAATGTTGTTGTAAATAAAAAGACAAACCAGATTGTCTAGTTATCTGCATCTGTACTCTAATTTTAATTTCATAAAAACTTCAGTTTTTGTTTTGACTGTTCCTTCCTTGTTTGGTTTTATAGAAAGTTTCCTGTTCGCTTTTATAGAATGGTACCCTCTCTTTATTTGGATATACCAAATCTATTAAATAGACTTCAAATAAAGGAGGCTTAATTTAACATTCCCTTCCAATTCAAAGCTCATAAAGCCAAAACTACAGACTTTTAAAAGAGATAAATACTCAACAACTGTCATATAAAGCTCCTCTCATTATCTAGTAAAAAAGGGTTGAAATAACTATTTAGAGTAATCAAGTAACGATAAGGACACATAAAATCTTAATGTTTCCTTACTTCCATGGACCAAATAATGTGAGCCAAATAAAGGTATATATATATCCATGAAAAAATTTTAACAAGAAATTAACTATTCATTTAGTTATCAAGAAGCTTTAAAGACAAAGACCAACTGGCCTATAGTATTTATGCAATGCCTCTAATAAGAGTTAAGTTTTTGCTTACTCAATTTATACTAACACAGGAAACACAAACCATGAAGGAAGAATGAGCTTCCATTTAAATAAGGCACACAAATAGGATCTGTGAATGAATCTGGAACTACAATAACATGAAAGCTATCACAAAATTAATGTTGAAAAGTTAATGAAATATGTTACTTTCTGTTTGATCTGACTAGAAAACATGATATGTGTGAGTAGCAGAGGGGGGGAGCATCACAAGGAAAGTAAGTGTGGTACACTCAGTAGCTCATGTTGTTATAACATTTTCCAAAAAATGATATGCTTAGGCACTTAAGCACACTAAATTTTTTGACATTTGTCACTTAATCCAAAAATTAAACTTGAAATTAAATGAAAGGTTAAACCTGGGAATATGTAATAGAGTTTCTACTGCTACATGCTTAGTAAATTCTTCACTAAACTGGGGAGAAGACTGAAACAATAAAATTGTTCACATTAATTTTGCAATATTTTACAGAACTCCCCTCACCTTTCTCTCAGAATTATCACATACGTATATGCTTTAGATTTTCATTTTATCAAAAAATTAATATGTTCTTAATTATTCTGAAATCAAGAGACAATATAAATCTGTCAGATGAAGTATACTGATATTTGTAGTAAATGATGGTGTTAAATTAAATCTATTCAGATTATCATCGGCCTTTCGAATCATGCACAGTTAATTTTAAAACAGAAAAGAAGTTTTGTAAATATGAAAAATTCTAACTAATATTCCTTAGTATCATAAACTGATACTAATGTGGAAACATTAGTAAAAACACATTTGGTTCCTTTTTTAAATGCTTAATACATGCTCAGGAAGGTGTTAATAATGGTAAATATACTTACCCTCAAAGACAAAAGCAATTGCTAAGTTGCCATATTTTACTCATAACAAGTAATGGACCATTTTTATGGTTCCCATCTTATCGAACACTTGATGTTATAAATTTTGGTGTGAAAATATTGGCTCTGTGACACTGAAATATTTTTGTAGAATGTAGGACTTTATTCTTTTCATTTTACAAAGATTACATTTACACTGGGTTCAAATACTACACTTTGCAGAACATTTATTTATACCGCTTTAATTTCTTTTCCAGAAAAGTTACTCCATAAATATTAAAATGAATCTTACATATTCCTAACTTGCAAATTTGTTGCTTACTAGGTGATCCCCGACACCTTTAAAACACAATTCACAGTAGTCCCAAAGCTCACGCCCTGCCTAGAAAAATAATTGCTAATATCTAAATATCAGTGTCCAGTTGATGTCTGTTATGAAGTAGTAGGTTAAAGATACTAAAGTTTAAAATCAGCTTAGAATAATCCCATATTGAGGACAAAATTATAGCCTGTCATTAGGAACAGGCTGACAGAGCCAGGTCCAGATGGGAGACTGGCTGGGAAAAAAGCTGAGGCAGGTGGGAAAATGATGGGAACCTGACAGAAGACAGGACTACTCCCTCTGCTGGCAAGGTTCTCACCTGCTTGAATTTTTAACTAATGACTAGCTTTTCTTTAATTATTTAAGATATAGCCAATAAATTATGTAAGGTGTTCTTTTTTTAGTTGGCTCTTCTGTGTTTGCACATTTTCAAGTTCATCGTAACCTATTTTTCACCAGATTAATTTATCAGACATATAAGGATCCAACGTTTCACCAGGAGGCTTATTTACTTACCTTGTAATTTAATTACCGTAAGCATGAGTGTAGTATCGATTTTGTAGTATAAGGCTTTTAAATTTTAAGAATGGTTTTTATTTATGTTTTTCAATATATATTTACATTTTTAAAGAAAAAATTTCTTAGGTTATAGATTTCACAATTACTTTCAGGCTCTGCATAATGTCCCGTAATGAAATACTATAGAAATGAACCATATAAATCAACTATACAGGGAACAAGGAAACAGCATGTCACAGCAAAACAGCATAGATGTACAGCGCCAAACCTATCTGATAATCTAATGATCTGAGTTTACAGATATTATGTCGTAGTATGTAAGAAATTAAGAGCTAATGTTTACACAAACATTTGTTAAATTTTACAGAAAAATTATTCAACATTTGATTTTTTTTCAATGTTAAGTTAATAGCTGCAGCAAAAACATTTAGTAAAAATCTGTTCTAAGATTTTGGCCTATCACCAGAAGCTCCCAGAACAGGAGGGATCAGCTTTTTCACCCACTGTTCTCATCTGAATCCTGGCTTAAAAGCTATTCCAGCTCCCAGCTTTCCAGAAGGCTCCATCCCAGGAATCCCTGCCTGCCATTTGGTTTGCTGATTTTAATCTCTCAGGACTTTCTTACAGTGGCTCTACTATGCTGAACTGGCACTTGCTTCTAGAAGTGAGTTATTATTAAACCTGTAGGTCAATGGTGGCACTAACAACTCTTTGGAAGCTTTCAGCCACAGTGTACAATTTGCTAGTCTAATTAAATATTAATTCTAAGTGTTACATTTTGTGGCTAAGAGCTTTTATTTTCCATCATCAGCCTGGAAGAAAAAGAGGTTAGAAGGCTAATTTAATCTCTCTCCCTGTCCTCCCCAACATTAAAGATGAACTACATAGGGTGCGAAAACATTATTAAAAGAAGCAGGAACTCTTAATATATTAGTAATAATAATATAGTTAATAGCAAAGGGCTAAAACATAATGTTAGGATATAAACTATGACCTGGTACTTAATCATAATTAGTTACAAATATATTTTTGTTTTAGCATTCATAAATAAGTGCTTTTTTGAAGATAGTAATATTTCTTTCAGGGAAGTTATGCATTCATGTATGTAAACAAGAATATCTCAAAGCTTATATTTTCTAGGGTGTAATTATATACCTTGTGATAACAGAGACAAAAATTTTGGTGATTTTCTTTGTACAATAAACAGAAAATTCAAATAGCTGTACTTCTGTATATAAAACATGATGCTATAGAGAACAGTTTATAATAACATCAATGTCATTATAAAAATACTTTCCCCTTTTACCATCTACGGTCTTAAGTCAACTAAACACAGAGGTCCCGTCCTGCCTTTATTCCCCAAGTAGTTGTGTCCAGGCCTGGACATTGGGTATTATAAAGACTACACAGTCCAGAAGCCAAAGATTCCATATGCCCAAAAAGATGACTCAATCTCTATATCATGATGAGATATTTCACTATTTCTATCACTGATAGAGTTGAAATTTTTGACTCTAAATAGTAATTTAACCACCACCACGAGTGTGTATGAATCACAGTATGAACAATAATACTCTAAAGTTACTTAGGAGAAAGTAGTAAAAGCATTTAACACTAAAATAATAATTTATTTTACTATAGAAAAGTAGTTTAGTAAACATGCTTTGGTTAAGAATAATAAAAGGATTGTGGTGGTTTGTTTTTTTTTTCTTTTAAAGGTACACATGAACCTTATTGAAGGTTTATAATTTTCTGTTCTTATGGGGGAGTCTGGTGGTAGCACAGTGAGTTAAAAGCAGGTGGTGTGAAGCACAAGGACCGGCGTAAGGATCCCGGTTCAAGCCCCTGGCTCCCTACCTGCAGGGGAGTCACTTCACAGGCGGTGAAGCAGGTCTGCAGGTGTCTATCTTTCTCTCCTCCTCTCTGTCTTCCCCATCTATTTCCATTTCTCTCTGTCCTAATCAACAACAAGGACATCAATAACAACAACAATAACTACAACAATAAAACAAGGGCAACAAAAAGGAATAAATAAATATACTAAAAAATCATTACTTTTTTTCAGTTCTTATTTAATATACATATTTAAATAAAGAAATATACAGACTCATGTTCTAACTAGATAGTAACTAATAATTTGGAGCTCATTTGTGTAAAAAAGTTTTAATCATCCAAAGGCAAGAAAGAAAATTAAATATACAGGCAACAAACTTGATTTTAAAAATTAATCAGATGCCAGCGTGTACAGTCTAAAACAGAAGAAAGATCTTGGAATGTCTGAATCCCAAGCATAAAGCAGCAGTATTAAAAACACAGTTCTGTTACTTGTTATTATTCAGAAAAGCAGATTCTATTACACCTGAACAGAATATGAAATTTTCCAAGACACTGACTAGTAAGGTAAAAAATTAAGATGGGTCTAATATGATTTAGGTCACTGAAACGACTGCTTCTTAGACTTTTAAACAAGTTTTTATAATATTTAAGCAGTTAAGAAGTTCTAGAAGAATTAGATTCCCATTTGAGAATACCTCGATCATGGAATTCATAGATATTAAACCCAGACTACCTGACTTTATCCTTTGTAACTGATAATATGATAGAAATTAAAGATGTAAATTTTCATTTTCCTTTTTTTAATTTTGAAGATTTATTTATTTATTTTCTCGTGAAGTGGGGAGAGGGAGGGCAAGGTGAAGAGAACAAGGCTCATCTCTAACATCTGGTGGTGTAGACATTGAACCTGGATCTCCAGTGCTTCAGGCATCAAAGTCCTGCTGTACTATCTGTCTTCCCAGCTTTGTAATGATATTTGGACATTTTATTTAATAAACTGCATATGAAAAGTCATTGGAATTCATATTCTCCTTAATAAAGTACATTTTAAAAACAGTTATTTAAAATAGACTAAGTTATATGATTAAAGGTAGTATATTCCTCTATGAAGATGCTCATATCAACAATTACAATACATTTTTTTCTTATAGTTGTAAATTCACAAAAGTTGGTTGTTCCTTCATTATGTGTATTTCAGTATTTTAAAAACAAGAGTTCATACTGTGAAAAATTCACAAGGACACTAAAGCACAAGTTTCCACAATCTCACAATAGTGGTTAGTTCTAAAGCTGTCTGTTGCTTTAGAAGCTTAAATACACAGCTCAAATACACAGCAAGTACGCAAAGTTTACAGATATGAAAATATTTGTATTGTTCAATAAAACATACTATCTCATTCATATCAACAGTTGAAAGATTTATTTAATATATTAATATTGGAGAAGATTAATTGGAATACACATAAATTAACATTCAAAATAATGACAAGTGACATAACAAAATCATTTCTTCCTGCTTTTTGTTCAAAGGTGAATTTCACACACAGCAACTTGCTTATGATAGTTATCTTTAATGAGTTAACGGGGGGAGAATTTTACTGATGAAATTATTAGGGGAAAAAGTGGTAAAAAACAAATAAGACTACTAAGTGACCATGTGCCAGTGAGGACTAACAAAACATCAAACCAATTTCAAATTAGATCCAAATGAAAGAAAGTTAATTCCTTTGCCAACTAATCTTCTATAAATAAGTACATTAAATACTAGTGATATTCAGAGTTATTTAGAATGAGAAAAATGCTGCTTCATATTTTGTTGCTAGTGAAGTTTCATTCTTATAAGTAAAGAGAAATTTACATGATTGTTTATATTTAAACTTTTCTTATAAGTATAGATTATACAAGCTGAATAGATTAGCAATAGTACAAAGCAGATTTTCTATTTGAAAAGAAAGCTATAAGCAAGGTACAGAAATATAATATTCTATTTTAATTATAATTCTGTCTTTCAATATTTTCTGACAGGTTCAGGTTAAAGAGTTTTTAATCAATAAAATAAATGAAAAAACCTGACACAGATTGTGTAGGTAAAATGCATAAACTAGGGGAAATGTATTTTCCTTCACTTTGCCAATGTAATTACAATAAGGCATGAAACTAAGTTTTTATTTCCAAAAAATATAAATGTTATTATCTTTCCTGGTTATTTCTCAAACACACAACTGTCACTGGAAATTGAAAGTAAAATTAATTGAAAAAGCACATACTGTTTGCATAATTGAGGGGTATATGACAAACTTCACTAACAGTAAACCAGCTCCCATTTATGATACCAAAATTTTTAGTTTTCTAGATATTGTTAGATATGGAAATCAAACAGCATCCTATTTCAACTGATTAAAAGCTATCATTTTTTTGCAATAAAAATATCATTAAAAAGTTTTGAAGGATTCAAAAATACTTCTGTTTGTAGTAAGAAATGGTAAAAAAGCAGCAGAATCTAATGTAGTTGAAAAATAATCTTTAATATAGACACGTATACTTAAGTTTTAAAAAAGCTGAAATAATATACGTAAGATAATAGGTAGGAAGACATTGAAGGTAGTGTTTCAGCTGTTTTTCTTAGATGTAACCTTTCCTCTTTCTTTTTTCCCCTTCACAAAAATCTTCACAACAGAGTTTTGAACAGTTGAGTTGTGAGAATGTGAGCAGCTGCTGTTATTATAACTAAAGGTCTGTCTACTGCTTGATTCTGAGAGACCACATGTTCGGCTGTCCTCTCATCTTGCCATCCTCACCAATTAACTATTAACATGGAGGGCTGTACACATGCTCTTGGGGGCACTTTAACAGGCTTCTTGGCGAGTGAAACAACTACACAGCAGGGATCTGGGAACTGAGTAATGCTGGAATATAGGGGAGCCGTCCATAGTTCTGCTACTTCTAATGACACTTTAATCCATAGTTCAGTATGTAACAAAGTCTGTATTTAACTTGGTCATTTTCACTTATATATTTAATATGTCTGGACAGATCCTCTATTACGAGTTAATATGAGTAATGCTACTGATTCAAAGAAAAATTGTTTAGAACTTGATATATCTATATATGTGTGTATGTGTGTGTGTGTGTGTGTGTGTACACATACTTTAAGACATACAATTGATACACAAATTTAGTGTTTTCTTAACACATCTTTAGAATTTATCTTTATACATTTGTTTTAAAGTGTGCTTTTAATTTTTTTTCCTGTATTGGCATGGAAATAACCCTTAACACAAAAGAGATAAAACAATTTAAGCGAAAAGTTATAAAACTGAACACAAAATATTTCAAATACAAACAAACATAATTTCTCTTCACTTGAAATGTTTTATTATAAAAATAAGTTAGAATCAGTTTTGAATCTATGTCATTATTTTCCCTATTCTAACTCCCCCCCCCTTTGCAATTTCCTTAACTATGTGTTCCCTCTCTACAATGAAATTAAACATGGGACGCATGCCAAAAGTACAATAAAGAGTAACTAATCATTACTGTACAAGTCTGACAGAATGCTAATAACTAAAGTAAGAACACCGATGAGTTGTTTTACTATACTAAGAGATACAGTGATTTTATGTTACTTTTATTCCAAATAAAACATGCAATCCTCTTAACCTATATATTTAGTCATATGAGAAACTTCTAAGAATCTCAAACTATACATCAATTTCTGTCCAGAAAGCATTTTAAGATCAAATTCCATGTTCAGTGACCAAATACTTACATAGACAAATACTGTCCTGCATCCAAAAACCTTTACATTGTTGAAAAAGTCTAAGGAGTATAGGGAACTTGCTTGTCCTCTTCACAACTATATCTACCTGGGTGCCTAGAACTGTGTCTGCCATAAATATGTGCTGAATAAACTAAATCAGCTACTGTCACTCAATCACAATGTAAGATTTAATTTAAAGTCTATTTGGGATGAGACTGGTTATGTTGCAGAGTCAATGTATGATTTTAGAGTCAAGTTATAACAAAATTGTTTTACTACGACTTAGATGGTCATCTGACATCTTCACTGTCTCCTGGAATGTCTTAGGCCTAAACTACAAGAGGAATCTCTTCACGTTTCTCATAAAAAGAGACTGAAAATTGAAGATTTCTATTGCTTTCATGGACTTGCATATGATTTTTACTTAACTTGGTAATTTGATATCAGTTCATATTTTCAATTTTAGAGGTTTAATAACAGTGCAGATAATAACTATAGAATTTAAAAAGGGAAAAAAAAACAGCCTCCAGGAGCAGTGCAGGCACCGAGCCCCAGCAATAACTCTGGAGGCAAAAACAAACAAACAAGAAAACAAAAAACTGCAAAAGCCCTGCAGAGATCACCATGTAAAGATTTTTAATTTTTTTTTTTATTTTAAATCACAGTTATCTGGTTCTGTGCACTCACGCCTTTGTCTAGTTTTATAAGCATATTGCTTCCTGTTTGTATACACTTTCCTTACCTTGCTGATTTTTCCTTGCTGCTACTTAGAGTTTTATCCTATAATTGTATCATGATTAGCTTAAACAAACTGTAAACTTTTATATTTTCTCTTAAATATTGTGATATAAAGACAATCACACAGCCAGACTTGAAGTTTAAAAAGCAATGGAAGCGAGTGAGTTTCCTGCCTGAGTGAGATGGGTGGCAGGTCTTGGCTCCCCAGGAAAAGCAATGAAAATTACTTGAAAACTCTATAAAACACATCCAGATTTGCTTCAGAAACTGTCAAGCCATAGGTGAGTAGATGTGTGGCTTGTGGATAGAAAAGGAGTGAGGGAGATTCCAGGAACTAAAAGATCATGACAGCTGGTGCCAAACCGGGAGCTTGGCAATTGGTTTACACCACTTCTGGGTCTGAATTACAAAAACAAACCAGCAAACAAATCCTATTAAAAAAAGAAAGAAAGAGAGAGAGGAAGGAAGGGAAAGAGAGAAAGAGAGAGAGAGAGAGAGAAAGGAAGAAAAAGAGAGAGAAAGATGGAAGGAAGGAAGGAGAACGGAGGGAATTGCCTAAGCCACAGGTGAGTACATGTGGCTTGTGTCTGGAAAGTAAGTGAGGAAGCCATTCTTGGGACTAAAAAGTGGTGCTCAAAGTCTGCTGTAACCAAACTAGAGGATTGGTGGCTGAGGCGCACCACTTTTGGGTCTAAATTTAAGCAATAAAAAACTGTTAAAAAAAAAAAATCACCTAAAACATAACCAATTTACAACAGTAACTTGAGTTTCTAATACTGTTGCCTCACAGAGACTGGAACAACTACAAGGAGACCCTATAATGACATCAAGGACACTCACCAGCCTGTTGACTCAGGATAAAAACTTCCCTCCCCACCAAGACAGATAAATAGGAAAATTGAACCTCTTAGCCACAACATCTTCTGCTGACATAACAATAAAAGCCACACTAAATGCAGAAACTGAGAAATACAAAGACAACAATGACAGAAACTCCAAATGGCTAGATAGACACAGATCTAGAAAAAAATATAAATGAAAGAAATAGAGTTCAGGAAAGTCATTACAAAATCAGTTCATGAAACTAAAGATTCAAGAACTCAATGATCATTTTACCAGAGAATTACAAAGCACAGAAAAAAAAAATCCAAAAAGAATTGCAGGGCTTAAAAGATATTTGAATGCAGCTCAGGTTGAAGTAAGAGACCTTAGAAATAGGCTTAATCAGGTGGAAGTGAGAATATCAATCACCACATACTGTGAATTTAAAATTCCTTAGAAAGAAAAATGAAGTACTTTTCTATGAAATAGCATTAGGAAGATGAACTTCCCTGAGGAAGAAGAAAAGCAGAGAGGAGAAGAGAACATTTTCAAAGAAATTTTAGCACAAAAATTTCCATACCTAAGCAATGTTGAAAACAGAAATTCAAGAAGGTGAACACACACCTAAATATTTTAATCCAAACCGACATACAGTAAGACACATCACTATAAAACTATCAAAAGCCAGTGAAAAAGGAAAAAAAAAATATTGTAGACTGCCAGGGAAGGGAAGAAGTCATATACAAATGTAGAACCATCAGGCTTTCATCATATTTCTTTTACAAACCCTAGAGGCAAGGAAGGAGTGGAATGGCATATTCAAAGAATTGAAAGATAAGAATTGTCAGCCACAAATTCTGCATCCTGCTAAATTATCCATCAGATATGGAGAAATAAAGATCTTTTCAAACATTCAGAAACTGAAAGAATTTTCCACTACCAAACTTACTGTCAAGAAATTACTGAGAAGAGACCCACATGAAAAGGAGAACCAAAGGAATTCCATCTTAACGAAAGGGAGAGAGACAGAGAGACACCTACAGCACTGTTTCACCATTTGTGAAGTTTTCCACTTGCAGGTGGGAACTGGGGGCTTGAACCCTGGTCCTTGTGCACTGTAATGTGCTCAGACACATTAAAAGGTACACCACCATCCGGCTCCCAGTGGTATGAATTTAAACAATATCTTTTCCATGTATATAAAGAATTTCATTGTATATAAAATATTACAATCCAAATGTTGCCTAATGCTCAAATATCTATTCCATCTTATCTCAATAATTTTGTAAGTAGTGGTGTGAATAGGAATATTTGTAGTCATCTAGGAAGTTTAACTGTCTTTCCCTTACTCTGAGGGTAGAATTTCTCTATCACAAATGTTCACACAATAAGATTGATGTATTTTCTATGAATAATAAAGATTATCTCCCACTAAATTGGCTTTGTATTGTCTTTTTTTTTTAAGAGGTTCCCTTGGAATAAATTTCAGAAATCACATATACGGGGCTGGATAGTGGCACATCTGGTTAGGTTCAAGCCCACTATCCACTTCTATAGGGAGGTAAGCTTCACAGGAGTGAAGAAGTGATGCAGGTGTGTTTCTCTCTCTGTTCTATTAAATAAAGTAATTTGAAATTTTACAAAAAATTAAAAAACGTTAAGTCATGTGTTTACTTCATAATTCATTTTCTTTGCAACTATACATAACCAAATTTATTATTTATTCTGCTTATATTAGAATTTAAAATATTTCATATATACAGATTTGTCAAAGATTTTATTGTGAAAATTAAAAAAAAAAAACACTGGATGAAAGAAATGTTAGCCTAGGACTTTTTATTTTCTTTCCTTGAGGGTAAGTTAATCACTCAAGGCACATTAAGGATACACTATGATAAAGACAAAGCCTAAGTTTTAGAGTTGAACAAATTTGTGCTTAATCCCTACTTTAAACATATAATCACTGGTGACTTTGGGGAATCATTTCACTTTAGCTTAATTATCTTTGCATTTGTTACCACATCTATTTAGCAGAATAGATGTGATGAGTATGCTGTATAACCTAATAGTGAAAACTGCAGGGTTTTGAGTCAGGGAAAGACACAAATTAAAATACTACTGTCTCAGGGATGATGAAATAGCTTATTTTGATAGTAAGCTGCAGAGCCACATGCACAACTCAGGTTCAAGTCTAGTTGCCACAGCAGTTTTATAGTTTTAATATTGTGATCTCTTTCACTACTCAGGCTCTCTGCCAGATATAAGATAAGATAGGATAAAATAAAATACCACTGCCCCTGATACAATAACTGGGTGATTGTGTGAACAGTTAAAAACTATCTATGTATGTTACAGGGAGAGTTATGGTTTGCTTATCGTGCTTGGTATGTAGTATATGCCTAATAAGTAGTATAATTCTAGTAGAAGGATAAATGTAAGTATGCTTTTTACTAGTACCTGTTAAGTCTATTACAGGTCTATTCATCATCATAGGTAAGAAGCTCTAATGATATTAAGACTAAAACTTATTAAAGTATTAACTTAATAATAATTTAATATCATTAAAAATATACTTATTACAGTTGGAGAGATAGCTAGGAATAATGCAACAGATTTTAATTTCTGAGGCCCCATAAATCCCAGTTTCAATCCTTAGCACCATCATAAACTAGAGCTCCGATAAGCCGATAAGCAAAAAAAAAAAAAAAAAAAAGTTGTACATGCTATATGTGTACAGTGTCTAAGATAATTAGAAAAAGTTTCCTTAAGATTTCTGTATAATTTTAAACTCACTGTAGTAACAATATAGGCTTAAGAATGTTCTATAAAATAAAAAATGAAATTAAAAAAGAGAGATCTATAAAAAAAAACCACTAAAGGAAAATGGTGCTACCCTTTTATAACCATTACAAATTCTATATTGTTGGGAGTCTGGCGGTAGAGCAGCGGGTTAAGTGCACGTGGTGCAAAGCGCAAGAGTCAGCCTGCAGATGCCGGTTCGAGCCCCCAGCTCCCCACCTGCAAGGGAGTCGTTTCACAAGTGGTGAAGCAGGTCTGCAGGTGTCTGTCTTTCTCTCCCCCTCTGTCTTCCCTTCTCTCTCCATTTCTCTCTGTTCTATCCAACAACGATAACATCATTAACAACAACAATAACTACAACAATAAAAAATAAATTAAAAAATTGCTGTTAAAAAAAATCTATATTATTATGATTCCAAGGGGTCACAGTTAATTCATTTATGCCAAATTTTTTGGTTATAGGACTCAAAATATTCTGTACTGTAATAAATGCAACTAAACTATGTTTTAATAAAATTTACAATTACAGATAATGAATATAATAGAACAGAGGTACCAAAAAAAATCATATGAGTTTATGATAAAGAATCAAATAATTTCTTTTTTTTTAAGTTTTATTTTAAATTTTTTAAATTTTATTTATTTTCCCTTTTGTTACTCTTGTTGTCTTTTTATTATTGTTGTGGTTATTATTGTTGTTATTATTGATGTCGTCGCTGTTAGATAGGACAGAGAGAAATGGAGAGAGGAGGGGAAGCCAGAGAGGGGGAGAGAAAGATAGACACCTGCAGACCTGCTTCACTGCCTGTGAAGCAACTCCCCTGCAGGTGGGGAGCCAGGGGCTTGAACTGGGATCCTTATGCCGGTCCTTGCACTTTGCTCCACATGCACTTAACCCACTGCGCTACCACCTGACTCCCTCTTTTATTTTTATTTTTTTATTTTTTAAAAAAAGGTTTTCCAATTGCTAGGGCTCAGGTGTCTTCTCAATGAATCCACCACTCCCAGAGGCATTTTCTGAGAAAGAGGGAGGGATACCTGCAGTATTCTTTCACTGCTTGTGAAGCTTCCCCTTCTGTAAGTGGAGACTGGAGGCTTGCTATTGTAATGTGTGTGCTCTACAGGGTGCACCACTGTCCATCACCTCAAACAGTTTTAACAATGAGGTGTTATCCATGATTATTTAAGTTGGTAGTGGGAGTGGTGTACAGATCTAATCTCATGGGGAGATTAGAAACTGTACTCAGTTGACAACTGTCCTGCCAGTCATGTTTCTCTAATAAATAAAATGGTAAGAGTTTGAGCTAAAAAATTTAAAATTCACTAGATTAAAGTTCTAATCTGGTATTCATATAACTTTCAAATTTTCCACTAGTCTCTAATATTTTTAACAGCAACTTTAATGAAATAATTTATCCCTTTAAAGTGTACAACTCAATGCTTTTATATATATAAAATATATATAAAAATATATATATTTTTAAATATATTCACAGACATGCACCACTATAACTACAGACAATTTCAGAATATTTTAAGCCCTCACTCTCCTCACACCCAAAACCCCCTGCAGCCTCTTAAGTCTTCCTTATCTCCCTACTGAAATTTAGTTTGTCTATACCTTTCTCTAGTCAGGAATTTCATGGAATAAATTAATTCCCATCTTCTTCAGTGATTACTTCTTTCACTTTACATACGTTTTTTCAAGGTTGATGTATATTATAGTAAGTAGAAAATATCTTCAATACACTGTATACATGCCATATTTTGACTGTGTGTAATGTTGATGGGCAGTTAGGCTGCTTTCACATTTTCAACTATTGTGAATAATGTTGCTATGAACCTGGATATATAAAGTATTAACAAATATCACTTCAAGATATAGAGATTAGCTTTATCATATTTGGACATTATTATAGCACAAACCCAGATCACATCACAATAGTGGCAAGCCCCCCCGCCCAAATCAGAAGAAAAATCAGTAATCAAATTAGTAAAGACAGGCTTACTATATACTGATATAACAAATATACATGAATTTAGTAACCTATTCTAAACTACATTTTGTTGGTCTAGCATTAGAAGCACTTAAGTCACTTTTATCCAAATAGGCTATAAAAATATACACAATTAAAACAAAGCATTTATAATTTTTTCTTCACTATGTACCATTAGTTAAGAGAAAGCAGTTTTTGGAAAGTTCTTACCTGGAGAAGATGTGTAGGCACTGTGATGATACACACTGAAAGAGAGGTCCGTAGAAGACCACGGAGAACATAGAGGAACTTCATAAGACAGTGACTACTCTTACAGTTTTCCGTACAGCAAATGTCATCTCCCCACAATGGAGAACCAAGGCTCTGGATTCCTATTCTTAAAATGTTTCTCTGCTTTGTCTAAAGGAAAATAAGAGAGAAGTAAACTTATTGTCATGTTAAGCAATAGAAAAACTTTTTTACTTTCTCTACTAGCTCCTTTTTAAGAAAAAAATATTTTATTTATTTTTATTATTTTATTGTATAGATACAGAAAGAAGTTGAGAAGATAAGGGGAAATAGAGAGGGAATGAGAAAGAAAGATACCTGCAGCACTGTTTCACAACTTGTGAAGCTATCCCCCTGCAGATAGGGTCAGGGGGTTTGAACCTGGATCTTTGTGCATGGAAATGTGTGCATACTCAAACAAGTGTGCCAACTCCAGGCCCTGATCCTTTTTTTTTTCAAATAACAAATCAGGGAGATCATATCAATACATGTGGTTAAAAACTGTATGTACTGGGGGCTGGGCAGTAGTGCAGCAGGTTAAACGCACATGGTGTAAAGCACAAGGAACAATGTAAGGATCCTGGTTCAAGCAAGCCATCTGCAGGGGGCTCACCATACAAGTGGTAAAGCATGTCTGCAGGTGTCTGTCTCTCCCCTTCTCTGTCTTTCCTCCTCTCTTGATTTCTCTCTGTCCTATCCAATAACAACAACAACAACAAAAACAACAAGGGCAACAGAAGGGGAAAAATAGCCTCCAGGAGCAGTGGATTTGTAGTGCAGGCACCAAGCCCCAGCAATAATCCTGGAGACAAGAAAAAAAAAAAAAACTATGTATTTTATCAGTAATTGGGCACTATAAAAGAAAACTTCAGACTTATAAGGGTACAAAGACTGATTTAAAATTTTTTTTTGATGATACAAGGAGTATCACAAACCATAAAAAGGTACTTTTTTCTAAATTATCTTTGACACAGTACGATTTCAATATACATGGTGTATAAAGAAAACAAACATACTGACAAAATAAAGATATAATAATAAACTTCTTGACTGTAGGGCCAACAATAGACTAGAACATATCTCACTTGCATAGTGGGCAGCTTATCCATGTATACATTCCAGGTTCAAATCTGGCCCTCACTATACTGAAGGACGCTTTGGTCTCCCTCCACCCCCTCTGAGACCATAGAATTTTTTCAGATATACAAAGGAACACAATGACCTAGATAAATTATGAAGAGACTAGAGAAGAAAACTTCCTGATTCTAAGAGACAGAGAGAGACCATTCAGTGGCTACCAGAAAAGGAGGATCTGGGATTAGTGGAGCACAGAGTAGGATAACAAAAGGATCATACAATAATTTTCAGTGAGGCATACTTGAAGCTGCTATGCTTTATAATGAAATGGTATTTCAACAACAACAACAACAAAATAAATTGTTGGGGCTGGGTGGTGGCACACCTGGCTGAAATTATGACTGCATTTTGTACATGTATTCACATATCTTTACAAATGAATTACACAACTTGACTTACCATCTTTGAATATATAGTCATACATAAATTCTGTTCCATAGAGCCTATATCTTTCCCTCAGCTATTTTAGTCACTTAAAACAGCTGTGATAGAGAAGCAAAAATTTCCATTTAAAAAGCAAGATTTATCTCAGTGTAAGAATGTTATTTTGACACGGGATTATTTTTGAAGTAGTGCCTACTAAATACATCTTTGGGACTTCTTGAATTTATCCAAAGTTTCTGAATCAGACACTGACTTAACAAGTGATACAATCTATAACTCAACAATATAGAAATTCATTAACTGGGAGTTGGGTGGTAGTGCAGCAGTTAAGCGCACGTGGCACAAAGTGCAAGGACCTGCTTAAGGATTCTGATTGGAGCCCCCCACTCCCCACCTGCAGGGGAGTCGCTTCACAGACGGTGAAGCAGGTCTGCAGATGTCTGTCTTTCTCTCCCCCTCTCTGTCTTCCCCTCCTCTCTTCATTTCTCTCTGTCCTATGCAACAACGATAACAACAGCAACAATAAAAACAAGGGCAACAAAAGGGAAAAATAAACATAATATAAAAAATAAATAAATATCATTTATTTTAAAAAATTAACTAAATATTAACTCCAATAAAATTGCATATATATGCAGTGATCTATTGGCATGTCTTAATTTTTCAACATTCTTGGTATTCACTATAGAAATATTTACTTCAACCTATTTAATATTCACTTAAATTAATAGTTACAGAGTCAAACCAACTCCAGTTGCTATCAGTTTTCTAAAAATATAAAATTGTTTATTGAAAATGGTACTGTTTTCACAAACAGTTAAGAAAACAAATATTGCATCCTATTGTAATTAAAGCTTGCTGATTAAGGGTTCCTCGAATAAGAGGGGTGTGTGTGTGTGTGTGTGTGTGTGTGTGTGTGTATCTTTGCTACTGTCTCTTTGCTACTGTCTTTGCTTTATTTTTGCATGCTATAAAATTTCTTGCACTTAAATGGAGTGTCATCCATCCTGCAAGAGCAGTTCTGAACATTGTACTGAAGGAACTGTTATGACATGCCTGTTTCCATAGTTACCACAGTGTGGGGGAGACATGTCTGTCAGGGACCAATTTACCTCTCCAGACGGGCATTGCCACCAAATGGAAGACATGGTGCCCATAAATCTTAGCTCGGAACCAAACTGAGCAAAGTAATATTGTATTAAATACCACAGACAGTAACAAAAACTGCAACATACACAAAACACCGTCTATAAATAACTACCTGTGATTTACCAAAAACACATAAGTATTTTCAACTTGCTATTAAAGTGATGATCAAAACAAGCTCAAAAAATATTTACTTACCATCTACTTATTGTGCTAAATAGCAGAATATTTTGTAAGAATATATAAACATACATGAATTAAGAGCAATTGTAGTTAATAATGCCAAAAATAAAAAAAGACTTTGGACTTCCCTGTTTTCTTCAATAAAAATAATTGTGCTCTAAAAGTAATTCTAAGGTAATATAAATGAAAGACAATTATTCAAGCAGCTTCAAAAATTAAAGTCTCCAATAAAGAATTTTGAAATGCTTGATATCTGAAAAATCAAATTCCTTTCATTATGTTTAATTTCAAGGATCTGAAACATCTTTAATAGGGAATTTGGAGGAAGCTTTTTAAAAATAGCTATAGACAGTTAAGCAATAAAATATTTCAATATACCAAATAGAATGCATATTTTATTCAATGAGACAATGGACAGCTTAATAAGAAATAAAGCCTTCGTTCTTAATCATAAGGTAAATGAAAATTAAGACCCGAGTGATGAAAACATAAAATAATTAGGTAGGGAAGTAGAAGCCTTGTAGATTTAAGAATAATTTCTGAAATGTGGTTGTTTATTAATTGAAGGTTACAAATAGATATTTAAATGATTACTGTTGGCAATGTATGTCTGCATCTTATGTGAATTTACTAAGTACTGAGCTCTTTCTCTAAATTCACATTAACAAACTAAGATTGTTGTTTCTCTGCTTATTTATATCTTCTGTGCTTGAAAACAGCTTGATCACTGTTGATTATTCTAAGACCTTCTGGGACTACCCCTAGAGAATTTGAAAACAACATTACATACATGATTATACAAGGTGTTGAAGGTACTCAATACCTGGGGATTAGATCCATCAAATCCTTCCTCATAAATGACATTCTGGATAAAATGAAGCAGCTTTTTGTAGCCATTGATCATAGAACTGTTGGTAAGAAGTGATTCAAATTAATAAGTGGGTTTATTAAAGAGTAAGTTAAAACACTAGAAGAATAATAAGTATAAATTTTTGAGATTAGTTAAATCTAACATTAAGCAAGCTAGAGCAATATAGGTAATGTAAAATATAAATTCAATACATCCAGGGAATAAGTCACAATGCCTTATAGTAACTTGCTTAGTGATCTTGGGAAGATCAAAATCTGTGGAGACTGAATGACTTAATTATGTCAGGCTTAGTTACCTCCAAGAAAATTAATGATTTAATGAAGCAATCTAAAAGATGAAGCCACTATAGCTTTTCAGGAGTAATCATAGATAATTAACACATAGTTAATGAACTGCTATGCCAACTACACCTGAATCAATGTCCTGATCACCTGAGCTCATCTCCCATCAAAGTTTTAATTTTCATAGCACAAGTGCTAAAATAATTTAATGCAAAAATGATATTTTAAAGTAAATGAAATGAGTGTGTATAATCTGTTTTAATAAAAAGACAATGAAGTAACAGCATGAATTTAATATGACAATCTGAATTATATCTTATATAAATATTAGGATGAATGTTACTACTTTAAATTATTTTACACATGCTATGCAACATTTTCAGTAATCGTAATAAGAATTAAAGACATCTGTTTTAATGCTAATTGAATCTAAGTTTTTTTTTTTCTGTAATGGGTAAATCATGCTACAATTGAACATACAATCTCACGGTAGCAAGTTTCTGGAGCAAATCTATTTTATAGACAGTGAAGTGCCAAATATCATAAAAACTGTGGGTGACCTAAAACATGAAAATATTTGTTTTACTGGGATTTTTAAGCACAGCAATCACATAGGCGAGAGGAATGCTTAAAGAAGGACTAAAACATTTAGGCACATAAAGAAAAAAAAAAAACGTAGTAAGCTAGGAAATGCAGTAGGCTGAGAAGTATGCTCAATTCTAAGTGGCTCAGCAAAAATATTCACTAGATGGATGTGCTTGTAAATATTTTATTCAGTAGCTACAGCTAGTCTAAAAGTACTTAAGAAAAACAAAAAAGAAAAGTAAGAGAAAAAGTTATTCTTTGCAAAACATACATGGTTCCAGCTGATGAGTTTGACATGATTGTTCTTCATGTAGTTATTTCCCTATTTTTTAATTAAAGTAGCAATGGATCATATGGACACTTTTTAAAAAAAAAAAATCTCTCATGAAGTAAAAAAAAAAAGTGTGTCTTTAAGTAATATTCTATAAAGGCAATGATGTGATTATATCCATATCTTAACACATTATTTGTCTTGGCTAGTTTACTTTTCACAACATAGGGCTACTACTTGAACATGGCAGATTCAATTCCTATCTGGGTCAATTAGCTTTGCACAGGGGGTAAAATCTGTTCCAAGGTCCCAGATTATGAAATGAATTCTAGCCAACCATTTGACGAATGTCACTATGGGTTAAAGAAGGGTGGATCAAGAATATATCGAGTGTATTCTAATCAACCAGTAATGAATCTACGTAAGATCATTGTTATTCCATAATGCAAAACAACATCTTAAGCATTTTTTCTGTCCTAAGTTGTTAAATTATAAAATTTGCTTTAAGCCTATAGCAGTAAATTTTCTATCTGAAAGTACTTTATCAAATACTATATATATGTGATTTCCTGTTCATTTAGTTGTCTACCATTTATCCAGTTAGCATAACCAGTTATTTATTTCATGTTCTTAAGGCTAATTATTGTAGAGCTAGAATCTCTTCAGGGATGGGGTGATTCTTTGAGAATGAGAACACAAATTAAGACATAAAATTAATATATCAATATCTTAGTCTCTTCCCTTATTTATAAAATGAATATAAAACAATATAATCACCAATGATACTTACAACTTTATGAGTAATAAAATAAAGTTCTTTAAACCAGTTAGGTTTCTTAGAAAACAGATCACTGGATAGCAAAATAAAATGATAAAAGAAATAGATTTAGATGATTAACTGAGACTATCCCTTTATGGACACAAGAGGCAAGAGATTAAAACTGAACTACTTTATATGTTGTTACTATTAAAATACTGTGCTCTTAATGTCCATGATATATTTCCTTGCTAGTAATATATACTAAATATATATACTGTTTTTGCCAAAAGTAAACATCTATTATCATTGAGTAGTTTTTTTTTTATTAAAGCGTTTTAATTTTGAGAATACTGACTTTTATGTTGTTCAGTAATCTAATAATTCAAAAAACAAGCACTGGCAAAGAGGAAACTAACTTTAACTATGATCCTTATTGGCATTTCAAAATATTTAACAAAGACCAAGTTATAGAATTATTTAAAACAAGTCACAAAGGCAGTGCATTTTAAAGTAAATATACCACTTTAGCTCATTTTCAACTGCTTTTACACTTGAGATTCTAGACTGTAATGGTACAAAGAAGGTAGCAATTACTAAGGAAACTTGAATTTTTTATCTTAAAAACACCAAGAATTAAAACTTTAATTAAAAAAATCAAATTGTCCCAGAGCATTATTTATCTGTCTGCTTACGTGGAGAAAAGAGTACCATAGAGATAACTGGAAATGTATATTTTGATGTTGAAGTTTAGTATTTTTTTACGAAGTTGAAAGAAATGAAATATTTAGGCCTAATGATATTCCCCCTCTATCCAATGAAGTTCAAAAATGTCTAAGGAACATTTGATTTGCATCAGAGAACTTTAATTTATTTTTCCTTATTTTTTTTATTAGTGATTTAATATTGATTTACAAAATAACAAAGTAGTAGGGGTTCAATTCCGTACCATTCCCACCACCAGAGTTCTGGATCCCCAATCCCTCCATTGTAAACTATAGCAGTCCGAGAATTTTAATTCATGTCAACAAATTACAGTGGCTTTTTTAGTGAAAAGTAATTTTGTTACTCAGTCTTATTAAGAAAGGTGGCAAACGCTAGAAGAAGAAGAATTAAGAAAGGTGCAAAAAAAAAAAAAAAAAGAAAGAAAAGAAAAAAAGAAGCCTGCTGTAAAAAACAGAATCAGACTAATACTTTCAGAAAAGAAACCAACCCATCTTCAGTGGGGAAGCAACTATAGAAGCCAGACCTTCCACCTTCTGCACCCCATAATGACCCTGGGTCCATAATCCCAGAGGGATAAAGAATAGGAAAGCTACCAGGGAAGGGGATGGGTTATGGAGTTGTGGTGGTGGGAACTGTGTGGAGTTACTATACCCCTCTTATCTTATGGTTTTTGTAGGTGTTTCCTTTTTATATAAATAAATAAACAAATAAATAAATGTATACTGTATGTCACATACAATACTGTATTTGTTCCTCATGAGAGAATTTCCCACTAAGTTAATAAAGCTTAGTTCTTTATTTATATAAAAAATGAAGAAAAGAAATCAAGTTGATAATAAATGAAATCACTTTGCACTTTCTCAAAAAATAAATAAAGGAATATTTATAAAAGCCTCAACATGGTCAATAAAGTAAATGAAATACTAGGGGCTGAGTGAATTGCCCAAGGTTATACACAGTTAAATGGAGGAAGTGTGACACTTAATGTTTTCTAGCCCACCTGAGAAGCCTCAGCTTTGCCAAGCATTCAATCCAGATTTGAGTCTCCAGCCCCCATACACTAGGGGCTTCTGTGGTATTACTTTTACTCTGTATCTCTTTGTATCTGAAGAAGTCAGCCCAGAGTGGTGAAGCACAAAGAGACAAAACAAACAAAAAACTCAAGTTTCCTAAAAACAAACAAAACAATATAATACAGTCGAAAGTATGCTCAAAAGCTGGGTTCTAGCTCTATTTTTATTAGAATAGTTAAATTGTGTGACATAATGAGGAGTGTTTGATCTGCTCTGGGCTTCAAAATTTTCTTACTTGTATAGAAAAAAATGGGGCCGGGTGGCAATGCACCTGGTTAAGTGCACATTACAGTGTGCAAGGACCCAGTTTCGAACCCCCCAGTCTCCATCTGCAGGGGAAACTTCACGAGTGGTGAAGCAGTGCTACTGATGTCTCTCTGTCTCTCCCTCTCTGTCATCCCCTTCCCTCTTGATTTCTGGCTGTCTTTATGCAATAAATAAATAAAGATAACACCAAAACATTTTTAAAAATTACACCAAATACGCTAAGCTCAAGGACCGGCGTCAGGATCCCGGTTCGAGTCCCCGGCTCCCCACCTGCAGACAGGTCCCTTCACAGGCGGTGAAGCAGGTCTGCAGGTGTCTGTCTTTCTCTCCCCCTCTCTATCTTCCCCTCCTCTCTCCATTTCTCTCTGTCCTATCCAACAACAACGACATCAATATTAACTACAACAATAAAACAACAAGGGCAACAAAAGGGAATAAAAAAAAATTACACCAAATACTCTTGTTTATTCTAATTTAAGATATGTAGAGAGGATTCTTAATTTACTGGGGCAAATAATAAATTACAGTATACTAGCTGTCACATGTGCAGTTTCGTATCTCCTCACAATAGATGTCTGCATCTTTTACAGATCACACAACTGACAACTTTCTTTGCCAGTTTTTTTTTTTCCTTCATGGAAATGATTCATTCTTTAATTTTTAGAAATAAGAACTTCTGGTGCATTTAAATGCTGATTTAACTACTTGATAAAAACATGTAGAAAATGGAATTGTTATCACTTTCAGCTAGGGCTATGTTAGAATAAAGAAGAAGTATTTTTGAGATTATTATGCAAATCATTGATAAAACATGATTTGTATTACCAAAATTCTATTTACATATAAATTTCCAGTATTGATCTATGACAGTTGTGTGATATACTCATAAGGCACTAGTACAGTATCAAATGACTTAACTAATTGTGTAAAATAGCTTGCTGAACTAAAGTTATATTAGCATATAATTTGCATGTGACTGCAAAGACTGTGAATTCTCTTCACAAGTAATTTTCAAGTTAAAAATTTCATTACTATTACCCTGAAGGCTGCTATTTATTGAGCTTCCTTTTCTGATGCCTTTTCATCTAGGAATATTGGGTTTGATTTTGTTTTGTTTTACTACAGATACTTAACTAACAGGAAAATATATAGTGTTTAGGGAGGTATTAGAGGCATCAAAAGTAAAAATCATATCTTTCTGTGCCACAGTTGAGAAAGTACTACAAATACCTTGGTAAATATAGCCTGCTAGGATGCTTAAGCCAATTCTGCATACCTAAAAAGCTCCCTTTAAGAAAGAAAGAAAGTGAGCTAAACATGTCAGCAAGTAATTTCTCTTTACTAGTCAAAATGAGGCCCAGGACAAGTCTTGTAAATTTTCAGAGCTTATTATTTATTTCAGTGATAGCCCCAGTGTAAAAGTACATAGGCCAAATATTACCTCACACATCTTGCCTTTCTTGCAGTTCTGAAAATTATGTGAAAATATCATTCACTACACACTTTAAAAGAAAGTCATTTTTAGCATATGCCTATAGTCCTGTGTTTTCTATTCTAAACTTTTATTCTTCTCTAGAATGAATGAATTTTCAACTTGTAGCTTCTAAATATACTGTGATTCTTCATTTCTCAATGTAAGAGATCTGCATTTTTAAAATAAAACATACGCCTACACAGCTTATTCAGTTATTGGTTTCTTTCCACCAAATGTGTGTGCTAAGAACAAGGCTATAGTTAATCTGAGTTATTACTATACTTTGTGTGCATTGGTCCACTAATTCATCAACTATCAACTCAGCACCTGTGTCCTAGATTTGGGGAATAAATAGAAGAAAGTCTAATCCTTTCTTTAAGAATGTTCAATGCTTGAGGGGGAAGATGAATGTAGATAAGACAAATAATTACAGTGTAATGTAATAAGTCTTCTGACAGAGGATGAGTAAAAGTAAGTAGGAGTGTACTGGGAGCATAACTACAATTTGTCTAGGAAAATATTATAGAAAGCTTATGTAGAGCTTCCATTTAGGCTCATAAAGTGTTTGCAGGATAAGAAAAATGGGATGACTTCTAGAATCTTAAGTTTTCTTCCCATCTGCAATACAATGAATTTCTATATGTAACTGGCTAACTCAAGATTCAGTTCATATACTTAATCACATAGAAGTTAAAGTTAATATAAGAATCCATCAATAATAGGTAGAATAAATATATAAAAATAAAATTTAAAATTTCAAAGAAACATATCAGAACAAATTCATTCTTAAAAAGTATTTTTTTTGTTTACTTTATTTTTTATTTGATAGGGCAGAGAGAAATTGAGAGGGGAGTTGGAGGTACAGAGGGAGCAAGACAGACACCTGCAGCACTATTGCATCTCTCATGAAGCTTTCTCCTTGCAGGTGGCAATGAGGGACTCAAACCCAGGTCCTTGCACATGGTAAGATGTGTGCCCAGCCAAATGAGCTCAACATCCAAATTCATTCCTCCACTACCAATTGTTTATGCACTCAATATTTAAGATCTGACATACCTATAATTTTAAAAAAATAACATTTTACAACATAGTAGCTATAAGAGTTGACCTGACTTCCATAATAATATATCATGTGTTAGGTCAATTAAGCAGCAAGAATTTATTCTGGAGTTCAGCAGCAAGGAAAACGAAACTAAAACAAACCTGATCACATCACACTGAAATGCTTCTGCACCACAAAAGGAACTTTTGACAAAAAAAAAAAAGACAACCACCAATAAAAAAAAGATAAGTTTACACACTAAATAAGTCAGACAGAAGACTAAAAACCAAAATAAAGAACACATAAAACTCAGCAACAACAATAACAAAACACACAGCTTCATTAAAAAATGAGAAGAGGATCTGAGCAAACTCATCAAAGGAGATATTCAAATGATCAACAGGTATATGAAAAAATGCTTGGGGGGATGGATGGTAATGCACCTTGCTGAGCACATATGTTACCATGTGCAAAGAAAGATGCACAGTCCCCACATGCAGTGGGGAAGCAGAGTTGCAGGCATCTTTTTCTCACTTCCTCTATATCCCTCCCTTCTCTCACAATTTTCTACTGTCTGTATCTAAAATAAATAAAAATATTTTTAAAAAGTGCTTAAATTCACTAATTATCAGAGAAATACAAATCAAGACCAAAAAAAAAAAACCATCTCACACCTGTGAGAATGTCATACATTAACATGAACAGAAAAAGTCTTGGTGAAGATGTGAAAAGGAATCCTTTTTATTATTTTTACTTCTTTATTGGGGGGGGGTTAATGTTTTACAGTCAATAGTAAATACAATAGTTTGTACATGTGTTACATTTTTCAGTTTTCCACATAATAATATTACCCCTACTAGGTCCTCTGCCATCATGTTCCAGGACCTGAACTCCCCCCACCCGCAACCACTCCAGTCTTTTACTTTGGTGCATTACAGAAGGAGTCCTTTTACACTGTTGGTGGGAATATATTTGGTCCAACTTCTATGGAAAATAGTCAAAATTCCTCAAATATTAGAAAGGGGTCTACTAGACAAACCTCTCCGAGACATCCATTCAAATAACACAAAAACACATACCTGAATAGATCTATGTACACCTACGATTATAGCAGTACTATTTGTAATAGCCAACATTTGGAAACAACCCAATGTTCAACAACAAGGAAGTTATATATGGAATACTACTCAACTGTAAGAATTGATGGAATTTTCTCTTCTGCTACAACTTGGGTTGATGTGAAGGAATGATGTTAAGTGAAATAAGCCAGAAGGATGGGGGACTTAAGCAAAGAGAGAGAAAATGCAGAGCAAAATTCTAACTAGCTATAGTCTTATAGCATACCCTAGGACTTAAAAGGGGAGAAGAAGAAAAGAACTGAAAGAAATTAGGCACCTAGTGTCCTAAGGTGGAGGAAGATAAGTCTGTGGAGGGTCGCATATACTGACACCTAAAGTGACCTAAAAAAAGTCAAAGGAAGTCAAAAATAAGAAGGAATTAATTCTGTTACAGTTCTAGGTATGTCCAAGATCTGAGTGCTACTATGGCTAGTGTCTAGGTATGAGCTCCTCACTTAAGTCAAATTCCTGATCTATGTCCACATGGCCATGTACATGGAGAGAGTGATAGTATCTCTTCCTATTTTCTTTTTTTCTATAATTTTTATTTATAAAAAGGAAACACTGACAAAAAACATAGGATAAGAGGGGTACAATTCCACACAATTCCCACCACCAGAACTCCATATCCCATCCCATGCCTTGATAGCTTTCCTATTCTTTAACCCTCTGGGAGGGTTAAAGGACCCAAGGTCCTTATGGGATGCAGAACGTTGAAGGTCTGGCTTCTGTAATTGCTTCCACACTAAACATGGGTGTTGACAGGTTGATCCATACTCCCAGCCTGTCTCTCTCTTCCCCTAGTGGGGCAGGGCTCTGGGGAAGTGGGGTCCAGTACACACTGGTGGGGTCGTTTGCCCAGAGAATTCCAGTTGACATTATGGTAGCATCTGGAACCTCGTGGCTGAAAGAGTTAACATATAAAGCCAAACAAATTGTTCACTAGTCATGACCCTAAAGGCTGGAATAGTGCAGATAAAGATTTGGGGGTCTCTGTTTTGTAGACAGTTAGTAGGGCTATTTTAGTTATAGTACAAAGGGTCTGTGGCTATACTAGTGTTTTTTGTTTAGTTTATTTTTGTGTTTCCTGAGCCTGACATCTGATATGCAGGTAGACACCCAAGTTATTGCCTGGGGGGATGATGTCATGGCTGGAAAAAGGACCAGAAAGCTGGATCAGGGAAGAGAGTAGCTCCCAAATATGGGAAAGTTGTAGGAATACTGTTTACTGTAAACTCCATTGATTTGATGTAGTCTGGGCCCCATATTCAGCTTAGGACTGAGCTCATATTCTGTGGTCATGAGTAGAAACGTTCTAAGCTACCCCAATATCAGGACCCATCTTCCTCAGGTGGAACATAGAGTATGTTGTCCAGCCTCCCTTCGGAGGATAGAACATTCTCTACTGTTGTTGATCCATGGTGAGGGCAAGGTCCTATGGGGGCCCACAGAGGGGTCTATTGTGTTTTTCCTGATAGAAATAACCAGTAACAATGGAGAGAGGGATTTATTCGAGGTCTAGATCACCTTGTCTATTTGGGAATTTCAGGACTCCCCAACTAGGGCCCCAAATGATGCGGTAGCCTGATAGAACAATGAACCCACCTTGTCTGACTCATCTTGGATGGAGCTCAAAGGAATTATGTTAAGTGAAATCCTGCTTTGAATTTCCCTTTCTGTTATTCTTTCTCAACTTCTGTTTTTGAGGGGATCATCTCATACTTATCTTTCTGACTTGCTCATTTAACATAATTCCTTCTAGCTCAATCTGAATTTCGAGTAAGGCACCAAAGTAAAAAACCAGGGTTGAGGGTGAGGGTGGATGTTCAGCTTTATGGAGCAGGGGAAGGGGAGGGGGAACAGGATGGGACACAGTCTTTTGATGGTGGGAATGATGTTTATGTATACTCCTATCAATTTGTAGTCATATAAATAACTGCTTAATAATATGAGAAAGTGTTGGGACTATGTGTAAGCCTGATAGAGCTTAGGGAGAACTACCCTCATCCTGGGATGGAGGTCTGAGAAGATAACCTCTTGGTGAGTCTCTCTCAACCGAAGTGAGCAAAAGGGGGAAACTCAGACTTAGTTCTTTCCTTCTTGACTCTCAGGCCCACAGAAACCCCGATACTTCCCTCTATTAACTGTAGGCCAAATGGCTGCAAATTCACTTATTCAAAATCACAGAACACACCTTATCACACACTCCATCATACACCTCAGACCCCAGACAAGAGAAATTCCAAACTATATGGCCTTTTGATATTCATCTTCTCTCTGTCTCACCCTACTGGTTTAACCCCTATGCTGCTCTCAAATAACTTTGGATAATTAAGTTGATTGCATCATGGAGAATAACTGTCTTGTATCTCATCAATTCCTGTCATACCAGCTGCCTACCATAAGGGCAAGCCGACCTTTAAGAAACCTATAATTTCTGACATATTTCAATAATAATTCCCTTTGTTTGGTTTTCTATCTAACTCACGTCCACCTTGCTAATAAACGAGTTCTGAGCACGCTGAAGGGCTCCCGAGTGTCTTTACTCTAGAAAGAACCGGTCCGTTACCTTTCCCCTGGAGATCACCCCACCAGAGACCCGACAAGAAGGGAAAATTGATTGCAAGTCTCAAACTTTTTAATGCACAGTCTGAGTCTTTTCAAAACATAGGTTGAGTCTTTGATACATTGACTCTCTTAAAAGCTTAGACCAGGAAGAACAGAAGCAACTGGTGGTACAGCTATATATAAATACTGTCAAAGGACATAAATTATGGTGATATTGTGTATGATACAGCAAATCCTAACAAAGGGATATTTCAAAGTTAACCCAATTGCCAAGTAACGTGATTATAGCAATAACTATCTATTGTATTCTTAAACCCTAAGACAGCAGGAACCTCCCACTTCCTCTATAGAGCCTATATTTCCCCCAGTCCTGGAGCCTCTAGGGTGGGGCTCACTTTCCTGCAAGCTTCTCTCAATTCATACCAAATGATATTGCATCCACCGACCCCAACCTAATCAACACAACGAGTACCACCTCAGCATGGTTCACTTAAGACTGTCCAGAGATGTCAGGCATGGAATGTCAACCCTTCAGCCTCATTACTCAGGTGAGATCTTTCCTTTCATAGGATTCTCTAATTCCATTCCAGGTGGTTCACTTCCCAACAAAGTCCCAAAACCTAGATATAGACCAGGTCCTGAGAGATAGAGCATATGCTCACATGTATCCATAAATTAGGGCAAAATATATATTTGAAAGCAAAAATACACAATAGTCTGTAGTGAGTCAGTATCAAGCTCATAATGAAATAGTGTCTACTTAGATATCCTCCTCCCCTACTTCCTATTATAGTTCTCTCACTCACTCCAAAGCTAACCTCAACAAAGCAAGGACTGTAAAAGCTGAATAAGGGCAAGAGACCAACATACTTTAATGATGACTCTTTAGTCACTATCAGGCTATCCCATCAGCTGGGGTCCTAGTCGGGGAGTCCTGACATTCCCAAACAGACATGATCGACCTAGACCTCGAATAAATCACTCTCTCCATTATTACCAGTCATTTTTATCAGGAACAACACAATAGACCCCTTTGTGTGCTACCATAGAACCTTGCCCTCAACTTGAAGCAACAATAGTAGAGAATGTTCCATCCTCCGAAGGGAGGCTGAAATGAACATAATCTATGCTATGCCTGAGGAAGATGGGTCTTGATACTGGGGCAGCTTGAAATGTTCCTACTCATAACCACAGAATGTGAGCTCAGATCTACAGGGATGCAGAGGTCACATAGGCTTCTAAGCTGAATATGGGCCCCAGATCACACCAAATCAATGGGGTTTACAGTCAACATTATTTATACAACTTTCCCATATTTGGGAGCTACTCTCTTCCCTGATCCAGCTTTCTGGTACTTTTCCAGCCATGACATCATCTCCCCAGACAATAACTAGGATCCACCTGCATATCAGATTTCAGGCTCAGGCAAAAAACAAACAAACAAACAAAAAAACACTAGTAAAGCCACAGGTCCACTGGAATATAACTAAAATATGCCTACTAGCTATCTACAAAATGGAGGACCCCCCCAATTCTTCATCTGCACTATTCCAGCCTTTAGGTCCATGATTAGTCAACAATTTGTTTGGCTTTGTATGTTTACTCTCTTTTCAACCACCAGGTTCTTGATGCTAGCATGATGCCAACCAGACTTCAATGGACAGACAACCCCATCAATGTGTCCTGGAGCTCTGCTTCTCCAGAGCCCTTTCCCACTAGGGAAAGAGAAAAACTGGCTGGGAGTATGGATCAACCTGTCAACACCCATGTTCAGCGGGGAAGCAATTACAGAAGGCAGACCTTCAACCTTCTGCATCCCACAAGGACCTTGGGTCCATACTCCCAGAGGGTTAAAGAATAGGAAAGCTATCAGGGGAGGGGATGGGATACAGAGTTCTGGTGGTGGGAATTGTGTGAAGTTGTACCCCTCTTATCCTATGGTTTAGTCAATGTTTTCCTTTTTATAAGTAAAAAATTTAAAAAAAAGGAATTATGTTAAGGGAGCTAAGTCAAAAAGACAAAGACAAGTATGGGATGATCCCACTCATAAACAGAGGTTGAGAAAAAAGAACAGAAAGGGAAACTTACAGAAGAATTTGACTGAGTTTGGAGTAGGGCACCAAAGTAAAAATCTTTGGGTTGAGGGTGTGGGTGGAGGTTGTGGGGGGATGGGATGGAACACAGTCTCTTCCTATTTTCTAAGAACACAATTCTATCAGATCATGGTCTCATCTTCATAACATCAGTTAATCCTAATAACCTCCAAAGACTCCATCATCAAATACCATCAAATTAGGCATTAGAGCTTCAACAAATAAACAGTGTGATGCAAACATGCATCTGTAGTTGGGCTAAACAGTATGTTAGTGTGTTGAGGAATAAATAATAAGAAAGCCAAGACATCATTCCCATCTAAAGAATGGCAGTATCTTTCAATGGAGGAAGTGGAATTTAGAAAAGGCTAATCAAAGAAATGTCAGATATTTAAATCTAGGCTACAGGATTACTTTCAAGGTCAATTTTCCTATTGTTGTTTTGTGAGGTGGATTTTCTGATTTATGAAGTAATATATCAGAACATAATTATTAGCATAAAATATTACATGCATATAAGATTTTAAAGCCTACACTTAAATTTATATTTGTTAAACTGCAAAGATGAACATTTTTTCTATAGGTAGACTTACCAATAATCTTAAATTAGCTAGTGCAATATTGTGACCTTCAGTTTCTCTGTATAAAAAAAAAAACTTTATGTATTTCAATAGTGCCTTTAGAAATCATGAAATTATATATTATATTCTCACATATGATTGTGGAGCACAGCTATATCATCTGGTCATAATTACTGAAAAAAAGTACTGGAAATTGTAAAGCTTACGTATAAACGAACCAGTAAAGTTCATTTTTGTGGAAAAAAAAGTACATGCTTTTCATAAATTCAAATAAATCTCTCAGGGTGCAGTACCATTTTCAAAATTAATTTAATTATATGTTTAAAGTTTAATTATATCTAATTAAGCATTTAAGTGAAATATGAAATAAATGAATTATCAGTTAACTAATATGAAGTACTATTTTGATAATTAAAATCTAAAAATTTTCCTGTTCTGTGTAAAACTGTTAATTTTCAAAAAATATCCCCAAAACCAGTGATAAGTCTATAGGACAATATTCTTAGAGGTGATCAAGGTATGATTTTTCTAGCAACTATTTGGTGTACTGCACATTATTACTATACAATAAGCAGAGTTACTCTGTTCAGAAAAGGGAACAAAGGTTTTACAGAGTTGAGTTTGGTGACAGCTTAGTCACTTAATATCTGCAATAGACAGACAATGATCAAGAATCTCTGACTCAACTTTCCTACAAAATGGGAATAACACATTACCTCTTGGAAGGTGATTGGTAGGATTAAGTGACATATGAAACAGTCAAATGCTTAGAACAAAGATTAATACTCTCTTACCTTCAGCTACTGATTAATACTCTCTTACCTTCAGCTACTGAACAAATGAAGAAAAATCGTGCCTTCTCGCTTAAAAATAGCTTTAATATCTTCCCTTCATTTACAAAATAACATCATATTTCTCTTTCTCGCTCTTATTTTTTGCATAGTGGAGCTTCATGAATACACAATTTCACCTCCCTGATTGCTCCTTCTCTTTCTTTTAAAAATTTTAGTTAGTTAATATTTTTTAACCAGTGTACTGATCAGCTCTGGTTTATGCTGGTGGTGCTAGAGACTGAACCTGGAACCTTTGGTTCCCTGGGCTACTTTTTCATTCATATAGAGAGACAGAGCCAGGGGTGAAGAGGGATGGGAGAGGCAGCATTGCACTGAGCTTCCTCTGCTGCCATGGCACACCTTGTGTGGTCCTGGACCAATCCTGGATCACACATATACAAGGCTCATATCCTACCATTAAAGAATCTCTCCAGCTCACACTATATATATTTCATTTAATTACATAATTAAAATGCATTATATATTCTTTACTTCCACCAGAATTCCTTAAGTGAAGGTAGTAAAGGATTACTGCTAACAGATTGCTGAATCAGAAAAAAAAAAAAAAAGAAAAAAACCCTGATATTAGACTTGGGTTTCATTATTTCCTATTTGAGTAATCACAGAAAATTTATTCTGATCTATTTTGAAATATATATGGCTCAGGGTGTGGCAAAAAAATCAGGAATTAGTATAACCAATGAAATTGAAAGTTAACAAAAATTAGTGACATTGTTAGGACAAGTGATATTTTCTGTCCCTTGTTTTTAGTAGAGGGATTCTGTGCTCGGAGAAACTAAGATGGAACTTTCGGAAAGCAAACTGGCGTCTGTTCAGTGATCTTACCAACAAATCTATTCCTGCAATTCCAATTAACTCTGTCCCCTCTGAAGATTCCTGCAGGTGCTTCCGCCAAGCCATCTTCAAAGCAGCTTCCCAAGCTATTCCTCCTGGGAGACGTGCTAACTATACGCCTTGTCTTGATGCTGAATACGAGCAACTACTAAAGCAGTATGATGAGTCGGGCGACCCAGATGTGGCCGACCATCTCATTGCCTCCCTGGATGCAGCACGCCAAGCCCACTGGCAACAACTCACAGAAAGTCTGAACTTCACCCACTCAAGTAGGAAGGCCTGGAAGCTTCTTCACAGACTGGGTGCCGGTAGCCAACCCCCTCCCATCTCCCATCCTCCCGTATCTCCAAACTCAGTGGCCAGTCACCTAACTCAAGTTGGATGTGCTAAGATCGACCCAGTCTGGAAAAGAGAAATTTCCCATGAGTGGTCATCCCACTTCCATTTATCTTGTCCATCTCCAAAACTCTCTCCCTTTACACTGTCTGAACTGGAAGACGCTTTGAAGAGGGTTAAACTGGGAATGGCTGCTGGCTATGATAACATCACCCCAGAACTCATTCTTAACTTGGGCCCCGCAGCAAAGAAGTGGCTCACTACATTCCTGTCCCACATCTTGGAATCCGAATCTATGCCCAAAATTTGGCGTCATGCGAAGATAATAGCAGTTTTGAAACCAAAGAAAGACCCAACACTGGCCGCCAGCTATAGACCAATTTCTCTCCTCTCCGTGTGTTACAAACTCCTTGAGAGGCTGCTTCTGTCACGAATTTCTCCTCTTACAGAGAAATTCCTATCACCCGCCCAAGCTGGTTTCCGCCCAGGAAGATCTACCTGCGAACAAGTCCTGGCCCTCTCAACTTACATTGAAAATAGATTCCAGGAGAATTTAAAGACGGGATGTGGCATCATCTAAGTTCATTTCCCATGTCTACGCTCGACCGGACCTGCCAATATACGCGGATATCTTCGCCCACTCTGTCCAACGCTTGACGTCTCGTCACCCAATCTGGTCCCCTACGCCTACACTGAACTTCTCTGTTCCAGACTCTTGGAAACAGAGTTGGCAGTCAGCTGAGGTAAAGAACAAACACCTCATTACAGACCCCTGCAAGCGTCAACCCGGCTTTGACCTAGCACGTTATGATTGGGCCCTCCTCAATCGCTATCGAACAGGCCATGGCCGGTGCGCCGCTATGTTCCATCGCCGGGGAGCCAGAGACGACCCGAACTGCCCCTGCGGCTACAGACAGACTATGACCCACATAGTCAATGACTGCCACCTCTCCAGATTCAAAGGAGGTCTCGAAACTTTATATCAGGCTCAACCTGACGCTGTTGACTGGCTACGGAAGAAGGGCAACGCTAGAAGAAGAAGAAGAGTAGAGGGATACTATTTTTCACTGAATTTCAGGGATCTGTACAAGGCTATCAAGATCAACTAGAAGTCATTGTCAGATAAATGCAAATAAAGACAACAATGAGATACCACTTCACTTAGGTGAGAATGTCATGCATCAGAAAAAGTAGCAACAACAAATGCTAGAGAGGTTGTGGAGACAAAGGAACACTCCTACACTGTTGGTGGGAATGTAAATTGGTCCAACCCCTGTGGAGAGCCTGGAGAACTCTGACAAGGCTAGAAATGGACCTATGACCCTATGACCCAGCAATTCCTCTCCTGGGGAAATATCCTAAGGAACCAACCACAACCATTCAAAAAGCTCTGTGTATATCTATGTTCGTAGCAACACAACTGGTAATAGCCCAAACCTGGAAGCAACCCAGGTGTCCAACAACAGATGAGTGGCTGAGTAAATTGTGGTCTATATACATAATGGAATACTACTCAGGTATTAAAAATGTTTTTTTCACCATTTTCAAGCCCATCTTGGATAGAGCTTGAAGAAATCTTGGTAGGTGAGATAAGTCAGAAACAGAAGGATGAATATGGGATGATCTCACTCACAGGAAGAAGTTGAAAAACAAGATCAGGAGAGAACTTGGACTGGAGTTGGTGTACTGCACTAAAGTAAAAGACTCTGGGGTGGGTTGGGGGGAGGGTTCTGGTACTGGAACATGATGACAGAGGACCTAGTGGGGGTTGTATAGTTATGTGGAAAACTGGGAAATGTTATGCATGTACAAACTATTGTATTTACTGTTGATAGTAAAATATTATTTCCCCCATAAAGAAATGAAAAAAAACAAACAAACAAAACTGCTATTCATCAGTACTCTTTCTTTCCTAACATGAAACGACAAAAGTGAAGGACATTAAAATCTTTTGACAAAATAAAAGAAAAAGAAATCTGACTTAGGTTAATAATGGCTCAATAATTGAAATAGTTGACACTCAGTTAAATCCTTTCAATCAATTTCAGTATCATCTTTTGGAAAATGTGAATGTATTGCTACTGATGCAGGGTTACAAGAAACAACAAATGGGAAATACATAACAGAGACCTGACATTTAGCAGCCATTCATTAATGGTAGATATTAATAGTAAAATTTCAAAGCATCACTTTTGGTAAGTGACTAGCTATAGAGTCATGAACATAACAACAAAGTGTAGAACTTCATTTCAAGAACATACTTTATAAAAAGAAACAGTATCAGACTTCAATAAATTCTCATGTAATATTTTTGAAAACACAACTCCAAAATTTCAAAGTCATACAAGTTAACAGCTTCTTTCTTCCCACATCCCCCCTCCTCTCTCTCTTTTTTCTCGTCAAAAAGGTTATTGCTGGGGCTCAATGCTGGTATGACAAATGCACAACCCATGCTGGCCATTTTCCCTTTTATTTCCTTTTTTATTTTATTATTTATTTATTCTTTTTATTATTATTATTAGATAGGACAGAGAGAAACTGAGAGGTAGAGAAGGAGAGAGAAACACACCTGGACACCAGTTTCACCTCTTGTGAAACCTCCCCCTGCAGGTGGGGGGAACGCAGGTACTCATTCCTAATAATGTCTGTGTTCAAGAGGGTGTGCCCTCACCATGTGCTCCTGGCCCCCAGCTTTCTTCCTATTAAATCTCTAGTTAACAACTCACCTCACTTTGAAAGTAATGGTTTTGTACATCGAAAGAAAACAGAGACACCATCCTATTCCAAGGACTTTTTCCACCGAGTAAATTGCAATAGTGGTAAAATTAAAAAATTCTTGAAACTATAAATTATTTAATGCAAATAGTGTAATTTTTAGAGTTCTGCCTTCATAAAACTGGAAGTACTATAAAGTTGTGCTGGTTTTCATTTTTAAGGCCTTCACTATAAAATTCAAACCCTAAGTTCTCACCATTCAAAAATAGGCTGTTTTATTTATAGCATAATTATAAATAGAGCTTTGATAAATAAAATACTAGAAAGCATAACCTATTTTACTTTTTGAAAGCTTACCCAATAAAACATAGAGTTACGCCATTACAATACTCTTGTTATATAATTTCACTGCTATAATATATAATTATATATATAATTATAATATATAATTTCATCAATATTTATATCTGGTTGCATGTAAGGCATAAAGTTCTTGATTCAGAATCATAATACATTTTATTGAAAATAAAAACAGGAGGCCAACCAGACCTGTGACATCTGTCAGCATCACCATCATAAGTTTTCTTTTTTGTTTGTTTGTTTTCCCCGCCCCCCTAGTTATTATCTGGTTTCACCACCCTTGCTGACACTGATAATTTTTTTTTTTTTTTGCTAGAGTCAAACACAGAGAGGTGCCTTAACATGTACTTTCTCCCAGTCCCTTGTTACGCCCATGTTATACTAGTCCTTGAACTCAGATCATCTCTACATCATGTTCCCAACATTAGTTTCTCTCTTTTTCACTTTCAGTAAAGATTCTCTATTGGAGTTCCCACTTGAAGTATGAGAAAACTGTTCCAGACCAGTTGTACTAACAGACCACAGTACTAGCCCCGTAAGTGGTATCACATTTTTTAATCACTATGTTAACCAAACTGGAGCGGGGATTGGGCAGTAGTGTAGTAGGTTAAGTGTAAATGGTACAAAGTGGAAGGACCAACTTAAGGATCCTGGTTCGAGCCTCTGGCTCCCCACCTGCAGGAGGGTCATTTCACAAGCGGTGAAGCAGGTCTGTATGTGTCTATCTTTCCCCCTCTCTGTCCTCCCTTTATCTCCCTATTTCTCTCTGTCCTATCCAACAACAACGACAGCAATAACAACAACAATCACACCAACGATAAACAAAGGCAACAAAGGGGAGAAACGGCCTCCATGATAGGTGGATCTGTAGTGCAGGTACTGAGCCTCAGCAATAACCCTGGAGGCAGAGGCAAAACCAAACCAAACCAAACCAAACCAAACCAAACCAAACCAAAACAAAACAAAACTGTGGAGCCACTTTTCAGTTGCTGAATATGGAAGAAAACGGACTATTTCTAATAATATGTAATAAATCTACTAATTTAGAAGCATAAAAAATAGGTGGCATTATAAATTTAGTAGTAATGGCAGGTCTAGCAAGTATAGGACCAGAATATAACACATGGTAAAATGTGAAACACATGTACAATTAATATACTGTATAGGGAAGATTTACCACTAGACTATGAACACCTAGATCTGAATTATCAAAGCATGTAAAAAAAAATGTTTTAAAATCAGAACTGAGTCAATAACTTACCAGGCTTCTTCTTTAATAGCTGGGGACATTTTTTCTGGTAGAAAAAATCCATGCCATTTTGAAGCCTCAATCAATTCTTGTGGTATCCTTTTTGACACATCATAATAGTGACCAAATCTTGAAGATGATACTGGTCCAGCCTATTATGGGAACACATGTTTGTTATTAAAATCTCATTACTTTCTAAAATATCATTTATTGTCCAATATACAGAAACACTGATACTCATGTATTTCAGAGATAATAAGAACTAAGAGAAATATACTTAATTAAATTTCAAAGAAGCTTATAACACGTTATTATTTTAAACTATAATTGATAATTAACCTTTTCATCATGTTCACTCATTCTCAGTTTGATAAGGATTTAAAATACTTTATTTAAAAAGAATTTAAAAAGGCTTTATTAAAAATAATTTTAAAAGATTTATATGATCTGAAAAGAAAAAACTGTACTATACCTTTTATTTTCCTAAGTTGAAAAATTTAATATAAATATCTTTTAATTCCTTAAACTCAGGTTTTAGTAACAAATTAAAGATGCATTTAGTAATAGCTAAAAGACAACAATCCAAAATAATTCACTGGGGAATGGTATAAAATATATTAAGCTGAGCATCATTTTAAAACTAAAATCTTATAATACATACACTCGCACACAGTCTGCTAATTTATAATTAAATTTACAGTATAAAATGTGTTCTGATACTACAGTTAGAAACAAAGTAGAAAATAAAGTGGGAGAATGTATATAAGCTTCTTTAGATAAGTCGGAAACCTGGACTAATCATTATGTCACTGGTAATTCTTTTTCTGTGTTTCTTACTCTATAAATTTTTCTAAGGTATTATTTTCACTTGGAGAACTCTAGTATCTATTGATGCTGAATTCATTTACATAGAATACAAAAATTTAGTAATATAATATTACTATTACATTGCTTTGAATGACTTGGACTTGCACTATTTTGTTTAACACATCAAATTTGCAAGGTGAACTACTATTAAATATTAAAATAATCTCTGATTTAAAATTATAAAATTCCACTGACTTGAAAGCTACCAAATCAACAAATTAAGAATATTCAATAAAGCCAAATATGAAGAAAGTGAAGAAATAGCCAAGTAGATGTTTAAATTACTAAGTAACTGACAACTTTTTAATCTTACAAGACATAGATTTGTCAGGGGGAGAAAAGGAACTATATATATATGTGAAAAAAAGTCCTATAAGTCGTCATTACTTAATAAAGCAAAACCAAATCAAACCAAAAAAGAACCCCCAAATACCCAGGTATTTGCATTTTAAGAATTCATGTTCAAATTAAATGCCTACAAACTTAAAAGTATAGAATAACAGAACTTAAAAATTAAAGGATAATAGAAATATTTATTCTCAGAATCTGTAGGTTTGAAATTTATTTTTTAAAATATTGTTCATCATTCTATAAGATACTCTTATTTAATTTAATGAATGAGTCCTATCAATTGGCATATATACATATTATATAACTATTTCTTATAACAGGATTTATCTGTTTAGCATAAAAGTACCTACAAATAAATTGTATGACATGAAATGTTTCTTAAAAGTAGGGTTTAAAGTTTTTAAATGTAAAGTTATTAGTCTAAAGCAATTTAAACAAGGTCTGTTCTTTGGCCTATAATCTATTCTTTATCCGGATTATAGTTCAGAATGTTTTTACTGCAATTTCTGCTGGAGCTCATCTTTTTATTGTGTAAGTCCAAGCCCCCTTAATGTTTTAGAAAGGCCTTGACTAACTGAACTTTGATCTGATGTCTTCATTGAGAAAAACTCCAGGTTGCCCATTTCAGATGCAAATCCCCCTAAGGCCCAATAGAATTTAGTAGAGACAGCAAAAGAGAAGAAACAAGAAGTTTCCAGGATCCTCTTTGAGAATCCTGGGGCACACTGGTGTCCTTAATCCACACTGCTGCATGGATTAAGGTAGGTGATAACCTTTTCTGATTCAAAAGAATAAGCAGAGTGCCTACAAACTGGGTGGAGACTAGGATTTGGCAATAATAAAACACTACGCAATAAAAGCTTGGTCTATGTCAGAACCTCTGAAAAGGTCTCTATGTACCACATTCCCAGGCCTAGTAGGGAAGCTTGCAAAAGCCTACCTGAATCAAATAAGCATGAATAATCTATTTTAGCACACTGGACATGGGGAGAGAGGAAGAAAGAGAGACTTTTCACTTCTTTTAAGTTTGAGTTAATAAATTTATTAGTGGACTGATTGAAGATTCTTGAAGTCTTATGCCCTCAGAAATATGCTAAATTTCCTAGAAGCAAAGTATGCTTTTAAAATTGCCGATCTCTATTAATGTTTCTAATTATAATATTAATGTAATAGAAGTCTCAGATTTTGGAAGAATCAAGGCAGAAAATTGATTTCATGCAGTGACAGTTTACATATAGAACACAAATGAGTCACTTAAATGTAAATATAAGTATAGAGGATTTTCTTATTACAATTGTATTTAAAATTAAAATTAGATATTGCAACAAAAAAATTCACAGTCAACACTAAAATGTTAATAACGATGAAAAATTGTAATTCTTTAATAGAAAATTTAAAGTAACTATTATTTTATAAGAAAAAAACATTTTTCTAAGCTTTTTCTACCCAGGGCAAAACATGTATCAAAAGTCTAAGCTACTCTGGAAGTACAGAATTTAGAATAAAGACTTAAAATATTCCCTCTAAATTATAATTGAAATACTTTAAATCTAATACTAATGCTACCATGCAAGACTTTCAACCTCCTTAAAAACAATTGTACTATATGCATCAAAATGTCACTAATCAGTTTACCTAGTTTGATAAGGTCATGTTGATTAATTTTACATTATGGAAACTTCTATTTTATATGAACAAAACTACCCTTTACCTTTCTTTGTCAACTATAGAATAGAGTATAATGGAACAGTTCTGGAAAAAAATATATTATGCTAAAAGAACATGAATTCTTAAAGGGAGAATAGAGAGCAAAAACAAAAAAACTTACTATTTGCTAGAAAGAAGAACCAACATAAATAGTCTAAATAGAAGAATATTCTTATTATTATCATTTCTTTTTTCTCAGCTTGGCAAAACAGTAGAAATTCAAGTGTCTACTTACCAAACACTTTGACCCTCAACCCAATCACTAGAAATTAGAGCTAATGATAACTATTTTACTAGGCTGCTGAAAGAATCTAATACAATTCTTGCATTAAACATTTTTAAATTTTAATCATGAGGCAATTGTAATTATTATCATTGTACCATGTTTCACTAAAGAATCAGAAAATTCTTTACTATACTTTATAATTACTGAAAAAATGTTTCTTTTAAAAAAATTTTTAATATTTATTTGTTTATTTTCCCTTTTATTGCCCTTGTTGTTTTTCATTGTTGTTATTGATGTCGTCGTTGTTGGATAGGACAGAGAGAAATGGAGAGAGATGGGGAAGACAGAGAGGGAGAGGGAAAGAGAGACATCTGCAGACCTGCTTCACTGCCTGGGAAGGAACTCCCCTGCAGGTGGAGAGCTAGAGGCTCTAACCGGATCCTTGTGCAGGTCCATGTGCTTTGCGCCACGTGCGCTTTGCCCACTGCTCTACCGTGGGACTCCCAATTACTGAAAACATGGTATTGTTACCTAGGATATGCACACATCTATTACAGGGCTATTGTGATTGAACCACTAAGAGAGGACACCAAAGTGCAATAAGGATATAATATAATAAAGATCCAGTATGTTGTTGTAAACTGTTGGAGCCAATGTAGGTTTTGGTAGCAGTGCTTTATAATATTGAAGAAATCAAGTCTCAGAACGTGCTGCAGGACAGCAATTCTTGGTCGGTGAAGAGGAGCGAGAATAGGGTTTGATGACTGAACAGGTAGTGAGAAAGTAATTCTAGCAAGGAGGAAGAAAAAAAAAAAACCTCAGGATAAGGGCAGGGGTAATTTCCTTTTGAGGGGTTCATGTACACTTATAAATCAAAATCACGGTCTTAAAAATGTGAATACTAACTGTATTCCTGTTAAACAAGAACTGAGTCATTTCAGAACACACACCCTTTCAATTGGGGGGGAAAAGTTTATTTATTGAGCTATTATTAACTACTTAGGTGTGAAGATTCTTATCATTCAAAGTTCATAAATAGGACTGTGACTATACTCTGAGAACACTATAATAACATTAAAAAATTTCTGATAATCAGCACAACTTTTTTTGTTAATCTTTACTCATAATAGTGCTAATTACACTTTATCCTAAGCAAAATACAGAAAATATAAGGTTTTGTTTTTGTGACGCTGATAACCTAATTATCTACAATTCACAAATCATCACATATGAAATTTCTTAAAAACTAAAATGTTCTTTGATAGGGAAATAAATATACTAGTAACATTCCAAAAAAAGAAGAGGTGATTCTATATCCTTGAGAATTGGCTTGTAAATATTTAAATTTGATCACTTTAAATAAGTTTTCTTTACATCATTAAAGCAAACCTAACTCAATTTCACAATTAGTTTACATACTATAGAATCTATTGAGCTTACAGCTTATGCCAGTAACACACAGCTAAAATCCCTTTTTCTCATTAAACCCACATACTAGTAGGGCAGAGAGACAATGTATTTTCTGCTTGATAATGATGATAAATGAACTGAAGGAAAGTAAGACAGTGGATAATGATGATAAATGAACTGAAGGAAAGTAAGACAGTGAGAGGAGATGATAGAATATCCTTTTATTTTCTGTAGACTAAGGAAGAAGGCACTCTTGATAAAGTCATATTTCAGTGAAGATCTGAAGGAAATGGAAGAATCAATAAGAGGAAGATCACTGTAAACAGACATAACTCTCAGAGCATTCAGGCTATAAAATTTGAACTGAGCAGTGAATTCATTTATTAACCACTGAGAAATTTACTCCTAGATAATAAAAATAACTGCACGCACATTGTACTGGGAAGGAAGAATGGCACTAAGACTATTTACTTACATGTAAGAAAGGAATAGGATTAATATTTACAATGACAATGAAGAAACAAGGATTTGTAAGCAACTTTCTTTTATTTATTTCTTTATTTATAAAATGGAAAAATTGACAAGACTATAGGATAAGCGGGGTATAATTCCACACAGTTCCCACCACCAGAGTTCCATGTCCCATCCCCTCCCTTGAGAACTTTCCTATTCTTTGTCCCTCTGGGATTATGGACCCAGGATCATTGTGGGGTACAGAAGGTGGAAGGTATGGCTTCTGTAATTGGCAGGTCGAGCCATACCGCCAGCCTGTCTCTCCCTTTCCCTAGTGGGGCAGGTGTAAGGAACATTCTAACTTTAAACATTACAAAACAAGTAGTGAGAGAAGTCACAAGTTTCAGTTATTTACATTTTTACTACCAATTCCACTTAAAGAATGAAAAAGCCAAAACCTAGCTGAAATAAGAGTAAGCATATGGGAGTCAGGCAGTAGCACAGCAGGTTAAGCTCATGTGGCACAAAGCACAAGAACTGGAGTAAAGATCCTGGTTCAAGCCCCCGGCTTCCCACCTGAGTAGACTCCCTTCACAAGACTCTCCTCTCTCCATTTCTCTCTGTCCTATCCAACATCATCAATAACAACAACAATAATAACTATAACAATAAGACAAGGGCAACAAAAGGGAATAAATAAATAAATATTAAAAAGAAGAAAAAAAGAGTAAGCATATAAGAAATGGAAGACATAAGTGATTTATATAATCTAAAACTGCTAAAACTTGTTTTCAAAACAGACAAATTTAACTTAGATCTTATGTTCATTATTTACTCTTTAAGAATATGCCAGTAGGAAAATTAGAATAGTCATTCTTTATCTAAAACGTTACCATAAATCTTAGCTACTTTCTTCTTAATTTGAAGAGAGAAAGGAGATAGAGGTAGAGAGATGGATGATAGATATAAAGACCAGAGTATGTGGTACTTAGAATCAAGTCATGTGCTCTACTCACTGAGCAACTTCCTTGTGTACAAGCCTAGTTAATTAAATTCATCTGGCACATTAAAAAAAAAAAAATTAAGTTCTTTGCCATTAACTGCCAGTTCTACACTTCTTGTCTATTTACCTTTACCATTTACTTCTTGTCTCTACCTTTACCATTCAATGCATAATCTTTCTCCCCCCCTCCCTCCCTCCCTCCCTTTCTTCCCTCCTTCCTTCTTCCCTCCCTCCCTTCCTTCCTTCCTTCTTTCTCTCTCCCTTTCTTTTTTCTTTGCCTCCAGGGTTACTGCTGTGGCTCCGTGCCTGCACTACAAATTCACTGCTCCTGTGGCCATCTTTTCAGTGGTTTTTTTTTTTTTTTTTTGATATGCCAGAAAAAAAAACTGTGAAGGGAAGAGAAAGATAGAGACCTGCAGGCCTGCTGATCGCTTGTGAGTGACAGCTCCCCCTCAGGTGGGGAGCCAGGGCTTGAACCGAGATCCTTGTGCAGGGCCTTGTGTTTCCTACTCTGTGTGCTTAACACAATGCGCTACGGTCTGGCCTTCTCTATGCATATTTTGCTAAGCAGAATAACTTCAATTATCCCAATATTTTATACCCAGTTCTCCATTATACTGAAGACACATTATGCCTGAACTTCTTTTTACTTATAGTTTCTTTGCCTTTACCCTGACATACACATACATTATAATTTAATTAACAGTTTACTGATGTACACTTAGGTTATTTCAGATTTTTTGCTATTAAAAATTAAGCCTTGGGCTGGCAAGACATCTCATCTGGACAGCATGCTGCTTTACTTTGTATGCAACCCAGATATTACCTCTGCCCTCACCACACTGGGAGAAGCTTTGGCGGTATGATATCTTTCTCTCTCTCTCCCACTGTCTCTCTGTCTGTCACTCTCATTTGAAAAAGCTGTTTCAGAGCAGGACAGTCAGTGGAGCACCTGGTTAAGCTTACCTATTACCAAATATCTAGAATGGAACCTGTGGTGAAGCAGGTCTGCAAATGTCTCTCTCTCTCTTTATATATATCCCCATCCTCTCTCATTTCTCTCTGACCTATCTAATATAAAAAAACAAACAAACAAATAAGTGGAAAAAATGGCTGCCAGGAGCAGTGGATTTGCAGTGCTGGCACAGAGCCCCAATTAATAACCCTGGTGGAAAAAAAATTAATTCAATAGTGAATCTCTAGCAATTAAAAAATACCAAAAAAGCCACATAAATAGTTCAAATGTATTTTGGCTTGTAGTTGAATAAATATACTCATTATATATTTCCAAAAGGATCAAAAGTTGTATGCCTTTATAGAATATAAGTTTTTTTAAATTTCCAGTAATGTATTTTAATTAATTAGTTAATTAATTTTACCAGAGCACTGATCAGTGCTGGCTAATAGTGGTGCAGGGGATTAAACCTGGGACTCTGGAGCCTCAGGCATGAGAGTCTCTTTGCATAACCATTATGCTATCTACACCCATAACACATTTTTCTGAAGGAAACTATCAGATATTTTCACAGAAGTTTTGTCCATTTTTATTTCTACTAGTAAACAATGAATGAATGCTGTTTTTCCCTTCCACTCTTCATATTTCAAATCTTATTAAACAATTTAGAGAACGTAAATTCTAATAAGAAATTATGATAAAGTAGTATAGTATCTAGGAAAACAAGATGAAGACATAAAGGCTAAAATTGAATAGGGATAAAAATAGTAATTCCCAATAACTACCAGTAATATTATATATTTATCAGTAACAAGCGAGTTCACTTACTTGGTCTTACATCCCTAGAATGAAGTTATATTCAGAAATAATGGAAGAAATTAAATAATCTATTTTGGTGAAAAAAAAACCATAATTTTATTTTTTAAATGTCGTTTTGACAATATTCCACAATGAGTTGCTAGGGGTTTGGAGAGAAGGGGTGAATAGGACTAGCACATGGGACTTTTAGAACATTGTAATTATTCTATATGTCACTATAAGGATGGATAGCTACTACTCATATATTTGGCATAACCCAAAGAGCAAGTCCTAAAGTAAACTATAGGCTTTAGTTAATAACAATATATCCATATTTGGTCATCAAACATATCACAGCAATATGTTAATAATATGGGAAGTTGGGCACATGGAGGGAGCATATGGGGGATGCTTTCTATGTTCTTTTGTATGTACTTTTTCAGTAAACCTAAAACTGTATTTTAAGGTTTATTAATTTGGAAAAAAAAACCTCAAAATCTTTATAAATGAATTTTTAGATATTCATAATTAAAAGTCTATTGAATTTAAAATTACAGGCATATAGTAAGTTATTCTATATGATAAATATATATGTGTATATACACATATATACATATATGTATATGTATATATACATGTGTATGTATATATACATACACATGTATATATATACATATATACATATGTATATACATATGTATATATGTATATATATACATATATATACATATATACATATGTACATACACATATACACATATATATGTGGTTGGTTATCACTGGAACTTAGTGCTAGCACTATGAATCCATTGTTCCTGGCAGCCATTTTTTCCATTTTATTGGATAGGACAGAGAGAAATTGAGAGAGGAGGGGAAAATAGAGAAAGAGAGAGAAAAATAGACACCTGCAAATCTGCTTCACTGTTAGTGAAGTGGACCCCCTGCATATAAGGAACTGAAGGCTCAAATCTGGATCCTGGAGTGGGTTCTTGCACTTAGTACTATGTATGTTTAACCAGGTACACCCCCACCCAGCCACCAAAACAAATATATTTATAAGTTATCAAAACAGCTGTATATTCGCTTACCTTCATTTTGGGTAATAACTGGTAACGCCAAGCTATTTTCATCTTGATGTCAGATTCAGATGTTTCATGACTGCCTACATCTTCATTAAATTCTTTTTTACAATTATCATCAAGTAATGGTGCAGGCAATTTCTATGAAAAAGAAATGACACATGACTGAGCATCTGTAGTTAAAAGACACACACATCACAACGACATCAATAATAACTACAACAATAAAACAACAAGGACAACAAAAGGGAATAAATAAAAAAATATTTAAAAAAAAGAAATCAAGAGGGAAGGGGAGAGAGAGGGAGAGAGACACCTGCAGCACTGTTTCACTACTTGCAAAACTTCTGCCCTGCAGGTAAGGACCAGGGACTCAAACCCAGATCCTTACACATTGTAGCATGTAGCAATTCAACCAGGTGTGCCACCACCTGGCCCCCATACATACATGTAATTAAACCTGCTACAATGTAAAAATTTTAAACATGTGCACAATCTGTTACTGGTTAGTAATTCTAAGATTTGAAAAAACTCACATAAATAGTGGGTGATGTAAAAGACTAAGAATAAGGATGTTTATTTAGTTCAGATCAAATATTAATTTTGCACCTGCACAGCTATGTTTCCTAACAGTATAAATGAATTGAAGTCTGATTCAATGAATAGACAAGAATTCAAACTTTACCTTTCTTTTTATAGAACTGAGCTATTGAGTGACTACAAAGATCATATAGAAAGTATTTATCTGTGTGTGCATAAGCATTTCTCCATTCACAGATGAAAAGAGGAACTCAAAAAATAATGCAAAGCTGATGAAGTTTCTCTGGATAGCACACCTGCTTTGTCATGCACACAGTCCAGGTTCAGTCCCAGCCCTCAATATACCAGGGGAAGTTGTTTCTGTGCTGTGTCTTTCTCTCTCTCTCTCTATCTGAAGCAAACTGACAAGAGTTGTGAAGCTACAACAAGAAGAAAGAAACTACATGCAATAATTTAATAGTTTATTAGTCAGAAGCATAAAGATATCGTGGGGCACTAGATTAGTAAATATCGGATGCCTTATTATAAATTAGTTTAAACTATAACTTTTATTTTTCAGTATCAAACTGATTTATGTTTAGAATCATATCAACTAACCAGCTGGAAAAGACATTAACCATCATATATTTTAGTCATCTCCTAAAAGGCCTCAAAGTGAATTCACACTATAATTTATGCCAGTATTAGAATCTAGTTATATCACCGAACCTCGGAATCCATCATTCTTAGCAAAGCAGTAGTATCTCACATAAACATATAATTCTTTTGCTGGCGGAAATAAATATTTGAGAGGCAATTAGTGCAAAGTGGGCAGGAGCCTAAATTCTGCAACAAGACTGTTATATTTCAAATCTTGACTTTATACTACTAGCTGTATCTGTGGTTACCTTGACTGCTTATAAGACCTATGTCTCCATTCATTATCTAAAAAGCAGGAAAAATATTATTCACTTCATTGAATTGTAAGGGATGAGCTAAATTTTTAATAGCAGGTAATGCTATTATAATGCATGCTAATGTAAATGTTCAATTGTGAGCATTAAGTTAAGTAACTGTCTTGTTTAACACATGAATTTTGTACAGGCAATATATATTAGACTAATTTTTACATAAGTCTTCTGAGACACAAATTTTATATGGGCAATACTTAATATATTAGATTGACCATTTTATTCTCTGCAAAACTTACTATAAATATGAAAAAGTACACTCATAACTAATCAAGAGCATTTAGAAATTAATTTTCAATAGAGATTGAATGTTTTAGGTTAATATCACACAGTTGTACATCATTTAAAATACCTTAACTTTGAATAAAAATCTTCTAGTACTAAGGTGTAAATTATTACAGAATTGGTTCTAAAATAAAACTTTAAAGACTTCGTATGATTAAAATTACTGATATGGTTAACAAACATAAGCTAGTGAAAATATAAACATTAAGTAAGCCAAAGAACTAAACAGGCAGCTCCCTAAAGAAGAGATAAAAGTGGCCCACAGATACATGAACAAATGCTCCACTTCACTTATCATTAGATAAGTTAAAATTAAAATTAAACTGAGATACCATCTCACACCTGAGAGAATGGCTTATATCAACAAACCAAGAAATGACAAAGTGTTGGAGAGGTTGTGGAGAAAAAAGGAACTCTGGTACACTGCTGGTGGGAATGCAAGCTTGCGAAGTCCCTTTGGAAGACTACACGGAGAGTACTCAAACAAATAAAAATGGAATTACAACATGAACCAGCGATGCCACTCTTTGGCACTTATCCAAAGGACACTGAAACACTAATTCAAAGGGACCCATATGTTCCTAGCTGCATTATTACCAATAGTGAAACAATGTAAGAAGCCTAAATGCCCATCAACAGATGACTGAATGACTAAAGAAGTTGTGAGATTGGGGGCGGGGGAGACAGCATAATGGTTATGCAAACAGACTCCCATGCCTGAGGCTCCTAAGTCCCAGGTTCAATCCCCCGCACCACCATAAGCCAAAGCTGAGCAGTGCTCTGGTGTTTCTATGTGTGTGTGTTTCTCTCTCTGCATCTCTCTCAAAAACAAAATTAAAAAACAAAATTAAAAAAAAAGAAGTTGTGAGATTGAATACTACTCTGCAATAAAAAATGTTTATAAAAAAAAGTGATATTGTGTCCTTTGGGACAAAATGGATGGAACTGAAGGTGATTGATGATGCTTAGTAAAATGATGAAAGTCAACTATCAGATAGTTTCATTCATATGTGGAACTGAGATCTGATACACAGGAGCAAGCAGTTTCTCTCTCCCTCCCTCCCTCCCTCTCTCTCTCCCCTCTCTCTCTGATTTGTACATTTTAGCTTTGTTTCTAAGATTTGTGAGATCTATAGTGATTATCTTTGGGAGGTCAAAAGGTGGGAATACAGAACTTTGGTGGTATGGTTTGGAATTATACACTGTAATATTACAATCTTGTAGCCTAAAATCACAAGTAAAAGAAAGAGAGAGAGAGCGAGAGAGAGACCTACAACTCTGCATCATCACTTGTGTGGCTTTCCTCCTGCAGGTAAGGACTGGGGGCTTGAACATGGGTACTTGCACATGGTAATGTGTGCATTCAAGTCAGCACACCACCACCCAACCCCTTTCGCTTTCGGTTTGTAAAAGCTGTAGTTTTGGGGTTGGTGGGGGCTCATTTGGTGGAGTGAACATGTTGCTATGTGAAAGGATCAGGGTTCAGGCACACAGTCCCCATCTTCAGGGGGAAACTTCACAATCAGTGCTGTATCTCTTTCTCTTCTATTTCTTTTCTCCCCCCATCCCTGTCTTCCTCTTAAAAAAAATAAGTAAACCCTTTCGCATATATTTTACTAAGTACATATCTTCTACCATGTTGGACAGTCTTCCATTTAAAGAATATTTACTATAAAGTTGAAAATTATGATTCCTATTTTATTTTTGATAAAATAGACAATAATTCCTCAAGTTAAAGATGAAAATGTTCAAAAGATATGTAGAAATTAGTCTAACAAGTAATACCCAACTAAGGATCACGCTTGCTTATATACGTATATATTTTAAATAAAATTTACTTAAGCCAATTTATTACCTTACCCATTTCAAAGCATACAATTCAGTAACCACTATATTAATAGTAGTACAACCATCACCACTGTCATATTAGAACAATTTCATCACCTCCCCAAAAGTAACTTCCTATGAAGTCATTTACCATCTCCTTCTTCTAGCCACTGGCAATCACTAATCAACTTTGTCACTACAGATTAGTTTATTCTAGACATTTAACATAAATAAAATTATAATATCAATGACCTTTTGTGCCTGGCTTCTTTCACTTAGTATAATGTTTTCAAGTTTCAACTCAGGTTGTAACATGTAGCATGCACTAGTGCTTCATTTTGTTTCATGACCAATCTACCATTAAATGGATATGTCATATTTTATTTATCCATTCAGTAGCTTACATGGAAGACATAGATTTTTCCACTTTTTAGTTATTATGCTATGAACATTCATGCATAAGTTGTTTACTTGTTTATTCTTTTATTTTAATATTATTTTTGCTGTGTTCCAATAAATTTTATTAGCATACACTCAAAACTGAATTATGCATGCAGTTCATTGATTACAAAATGTTACTCTTTTGACTTTATTCTATACTGTTGTTTTCGACTGGTTATGTTGTTTTCGCCGGGCTAGCTTCACTTAAATTTTCTAAAACTTGGGCCCAGAGATAGCTTAGCCAGTAGAATAGCACACTTTATCATGCAGATTACAACCCCCAGCACCACATAGGAGCACCATGCATAGCATCATGGGAGCACACCCCCACTCTCTCTCGCTTTTTAAAAAAAATATTTATTCCCTTTTTGTTACCCTTGTTTTTTATTGTTGTAGTTATTATTGTTGTCTTCGTTGTTGGATAGAACAGAGAGAAATGGAGAGAAGAGGAGAAGACAGAGAGGGGGAGAGAAAGATAGACACCTGCAGACCTGCTTCACCACCTGTGAAGCAACTCCCCCTGCTGGTGGGGAGCCGGGGCTCGAACCGGGATCTTTATGCCAGTCCTTGCGCTTTGCGCCATGTGTGCTTAACCCACTACGCTACAGCCCAACTCCCCCACTCTCTCTTTCTTACTCTATCTCTCCTTTCTTTTTCTTTCTGAAATTGGAATGGAAAAATATGCACCAAGAGCAGTACAATCAAACACAACTGTGAAGCTCTGGCAAAGATTAAAAGTGTTAAAACTGGAGCCGGACGGTGGTGCATCTGGTTGAGCTATATGTCATCATGCACAAGAACCTGGATTCAAGCCCCTGATCCCTACCTATAAGGGGGAAAGCTTCACAAGCAGTGAAGACAGTGCTGCAGGTGCCTCTCTTCCTCTCTCTCCCTACCTATCTTCCCTTTTCTTCTCCATTTCTCTCTGGCTCTCATCAATAAAAAAAAATAATAATTAAAATATTTTGTTTTTTAAACCAAAATTATTATTAGACCAAATAAAAGAATAAAACTTTCAGCTCAGGAAGTGATGCAGAAAAGCAATGAACTCTCAAGCATGAGGTCCTGAGTTTGAAATACATGTGCCAGATACATACAGAGAACCAGTAATTTCCTGGTTCTCTCTCTCTACCTCTCTCATAAATAAATAGATAAATAAATATTTTAAAATGTAAAAATCATTCACAGCTACAGCTCTTATGAAACAAGGTGTCTTGCCAGGCTTGATCTCCAGCAAGTCCCTGATCAATGGGACCATGTAACAGTTGGACCTACTAGGTTGTATTTTTCTATGACAATAATGATGGTAAAGGATTATATCTTAAGGTTGTATTGTGTAGTCATTGTTGTTTTGTGTTTATTCTGCTTTTATCTTTGTGTTTAATTTAGCATATTGAGGAAATGAAAGTCTTAATGAACTGGTCATATTTTGCTATAAAAATGCTTGTTTCACTATTTTTTTTTCAGTGTGAAATAAATTAACGAACAGAAGCTTAAATTTACCTGTTCCCTCCATCCCTATTCAGAGTATTTATTGTCACCCCAAACCCTCTCTACACCTTGCCCTTGGAGGTAGATCTGTACAGTGTTGTTGGAGAAGCAAATAGCACCCCCAAATTTTAACTACATCTTGAGTCTTTAAATTATAGCAAGACTGAGGATATCAAAAGCTGATTTCTATATCTTTCCCGTTTCTCAGTTAGCATACTGAGTAACGATTTTCATTATTCATAGCCAAACAATAATGAAACCAACAGTAGTTTAAAGTTTCAACTCCCCCTTCGATATTAGTAGTATTAATCCGTTCCACTGAAATTATTTGGATAGTCAGCATCATTTTAAGGCTCTTGCTTGTACAGTTCAGCTATTAGTTATACACAGAGAACCCCAAACCCTTCACATTTATCTAAATCTAAATGTTAAAATACTAGTATGCAAATGAGAAAGACAAATTTTGAGGGGCAGACATTCATTTAGTAGCTTAATTACAGCACAGTCTAGCCTACACTGATGGAGAAATAAATGGTGGCTAACAAAACTCTATTTCCAATGATTACCCAATTTCTTTTTTTAAATTTTTTAAAAAAATATATTTTTAAAATGGAACACTGACAAAACCATAGGATAAGAGGAGTACAATTCCCACGAACAGAACTCCGTATCCCATCCCATCCCCTGATAGCTTTCCTATTCTTTATCCTTCTGGGAGCATGGACCCAGGATCATTATGGGGTGCAGAAGGTGGAAGGTCTGGCTTCTGTAATTGCTTCCCTGGTGAACACGGGTGTTGACAGGTCGATCCATATACCCAGCGATTCCCCAATTTCTGAGTCTAGATTTAAACAGTATTTATTCTAAGTGCAGCAAAAGAGCTTATCTGAGTAGTACAACTGCTTTGTCATACACACGATCCAGGTTCAAGTCGGGCCACCACTGTGGGTTGTTTCAGTGCTATGGTATCTTTCTCTATCTATGTCTTTCTATTTGAAAAAAGTTGGCTTGAAGAGGCCAAGATGATCACGATAGAGAGGGAAAGAGAGACTGTGTGTATATTAGTAAAAGAGTCTGAGCATCACCACCATAAGACAGAGTTGAGATGTGATCTTTCATTTTCATAACTTATTTAGAAAATAAGTTGGGGCCAGGTGGTGGCACACCTGGTTGAATGCACATGTTACAGTGCTCAAGGACCCAGGTTCAAGCACTCGGTGCCCACCTGCAGGGAGAAGCTTCACAAGCAGTGAAGCAGGGCTGCAGGTGTCTCTCTTTCTCCCTCTATATCTCCCCTCCCCTCTTGATTTCTGGCTGTCTCTATCTAATTAATAAAGATAATAAAAATTTTAAAAAATTTCTAGGAGACTTCCAGAGGCAAGGATACGAGCAGCAGCAGATCTGTTTCTCTCCACTCCTCTCCCAGATCAACTAGGAATACCAAAGGAGACCACCAGGGACCGAAAAAAGACAGGACTAGAACGACTACAGGAACCCACCAATACACTGGTGAGTGCAAACACACATGGCAGGTGACAGAGAGAAGCCTAGGGAGAGATTAAGTGGCTGGTAACACTCCAGTGGTTTATCAGTTGAGACACCACCTCCAGTCTGTTCCACCAACAAGGGGACAGCTGAAGAGAGGAGAGGACTCCCCTGAGACTCACCAAGTGCAACTCTTGAGTCTCCATTGCTACTGCCCTCAGAATCTGGAGCAGCAACAGGGAGGGACACCTGGGGACAGAGATCTAACCATGAAACTCAGGAGAAAACCTATACCTGAGTGGCATACCTGTGGGGCTGTTAAAGTCTCTTTGAATAACCACTGGACTATCTCTGCCACACCCTGCCTTATCTCTCGGTCAGGAGTCAGTGATTAAGCTAAGAAGCCTACTTATAGTTTAGAAGCCCTCAGGCTCCCATAGCCAACAGAGAAGAAAAAAAAAAAAGAGGCTTTTAAAATACTGAGCTCCCACTCAGGGATTAAAATACACTATTGAAACAACTGTTAACTTCCACCACTGTGAACCCTTTAATTACCTTACTTAGACACAAGTCAATCCAGGAAATAGTGATCAGTAATTTGAAAAGTACTAAGAGAGGCAACTCATAATATAATATATAAAATGGGTAAACCATTTTAGAAATATTGGAGAAATATTGAAGAAATATTGGAGAAATGAACCAGGACAACAGTCTAGTTAAAAGCCCCCCAAAGGGTGAAGCACAAAATAACGAGTTCAACATCCAAACATTAGTTAAGGAAATAATCACAGGAGTGAGTAAAGAGTTTCAAAGATGTACAGCAAACTATAACAAAAGGACTTTTCAAAGTTAACCCAATTACCAAATATTGTGATGATAACATTAACTACTGATTGTCTTTTTGAACCCTAAGACAGCAGGAACCTCACATCTCCACTATAGAGCCCCTACTTCCCCCAGTCCTGGAACCCTTGAATAGGGCCCACTTTCCCATATGCCTCTCCCAATCCATATCAAATAATATTGCATCCGCCGATCACAACCTAACCAACGCAACGATTGCCACCTCAACATGCTTCACTTCAGACTCTGTCCAGAGACTTCACGTGTGGAATGACAACCCTTCAGCTTCATTACTCGGTCACCAGGTTCCAGATGCCATCAGGATGCTGGCCAGGCTTCCCTGGATTGAAGACTCCATCAATGTGTCCTGGAGCTCAGCTTGCCAGAGACACACCCTACTAGGGAAAGAGAGAGGCAGACTGGGAGTATGGACTGACCAGTCAACACCCATGTTCAGCGGGGAAGCAATTACAGAAGCCAGACCTTCTTCCTTCTGCAACCCACAATGACCTTGGGTCCATGCTCCCAGAGGGATAGAGAATAGGAAAGCTATCAGGGAGGGGGTGGGATGTGGAGATTGGGTAGTGGGAATTGTGTGGAGTTGTACCCCTCCTACCCTATGGTTTTGTTCATTAATCCTCTCTCAAATAAATAAAAAAAAAAAGAAAAGAAAAAGAGTTTGAAAGAATTGTAATCAGAAATACAGGAACAACAAAAGAGACTCTGGAAGAAAACACTATCTCAAGGTTATTAGAGAGCTGAAAGCTGAAATAGCTGAGCTAAGAACACAACTAGCTGAACAAGCTAAAACAGTATCAGAACAGGGTAACAAAACAGATGAACTCCAGGAAACAGTAGAGGGCAGAGAGAATAGAATCAATGAGGCTGAAGACAGAATTAGCAAGATCGAGGATGAATTAGAGACAACTAAAAAAGTAGTAAGAGATCTCAAAAAGAGATTAAGAGATGCTGAAAACAACAACAGAGACCTATGGGATAACTTCAAAAGAAACAATATACACATTATTGTCTTACCAGAGTAAGAAAGAGAGGGAGAGGAAGAAAGCATTCTTCAGTCCATAATAGCTGAAAAATTCTCTAGTCTAGACAACATCAAAGACATAAAGATTCAAGAAGCGCAGAGGGTCCCAAACAGAATTAAACCAGACTTAATGACACCAAAACACATCCTATTTAGAATGGAAAGGAATAAGAATAAAGAAAGGATCCTGAAGGCTACAAAAGAAAAACAAAGAGTCACCTACAGAGGAAAACCCATAAGATTAGCAGCAGACTTCTCCATACAAACACTACAGGCCAGAAGAGAATGGCAAGATATCTATCGAGTGCTCAATGAGAAAGGCTTTCAACCAAAACTGTATCCTGCTAGACTGTCATTAAGACTAGATGGAGGCATCAAAACCTTCTCAGACAAGCAACAGTTGAACGAATCAATTATCACCAAGCCTGTCCTGAAAGAAGTTCTGAAAGGTCTTCTATAAACAGTCAGACCATCATAAATAGGACATATATCAGAACACTCTAAAACTCTATAAGAATGGCATTAAAATATCTTCAGTCTTTGATATCAATAAATGTCAATGGCCTGAATTCACCTATTAAAAGACACAGAGTAGGAAGATGGATCAGAAAATATAACCCAACAATATGCTGTCTACAGGAAACCCACCTAACTCAACAAGACAAACACAGACTGAAGGTGAAAGGATGGAAAACTATCATACATGCCAATGGCACACAAAAAAGGGCAGGAACAGCTATTCTCATACCTGACATGATAGACTTTAAAATAGATTAAGATTAAAAAATATAGGAATGGACACTACTTAATGCTCAGAAGATCAGTCAATCAAGAGGACTTAACAATTATCAACATCTATGCACCCATTGAGAAGCCATCTAAATACATCAAACGTTTATTGAAAGAGCTACAGCAGTATATTAACAGCAACACAGTCATAGTAGGGGACTTCAACACCCCACTCTCTCAACTTGACAGATCATCCAGGCAGAAAATGAATAAAGACATAATGGAGCTAAATGAAGAGATAGATAAACTAGAACTATTGGACATTTTCAGAGTCATTCATCCCAAGAAACTGGAATACACATTCTACTCAAGTCCACATGGGTCATTCTCAAGGATAGACCATATGTTAGGCCACAAAGACAGCCTCAGCAAATTCAAGAGTATAGAAATCATCCCAAGTATCTTCTCAGACCACAGTGGAATTAAACTAACACTTAACAATCAACAAGAGATTAGTAATAGTCCCAAAATGTGGAAGCTCAATAGTACACTCCTTAAAAACTACAGGGTCAAAGAGAAAATAAAGGAAGTAATAAAAATGTTTCGAGACTTCAAGGAATATGAAGACACAAGGTATCAAAATATTTGGGACACAACTAAGGTAGTACAGAGAGGAAAATTCATAGCTATACAAGCACACATTAGGAAACAAGAAAAAGCACAAATAAACAGCCTGATTGCACATCTTAAAGACCAATAAGAAGAAGAACAAAGGAACCCTAAAGCAACCAGAAGGGCAGAAATAAACAACATTGAGAATAAGAAAACCATACAAAAGATCAACAAAAGTAAATGTTGGTTCTTCAAAAGAGTGAACAAAGTTGACAAACCTTTAGCCAGACTCACAAAACAAAAAAGGGAGAAGACCCAAATAAATCGGATACAAAATGAAAGAGGAGATATCACAACAGACACCACAGAAATTCAACATATCATGCGAGGCTTCTATGGACAACTATACGCCACCAAGCTAGAGAACCTGGAAGAAATGAATGATTTCCTAGATACCTACCAACTTCCAAAACTAAGTAAAGAGGAAGTAGATAACATGAACAGGCCCATCACAGCTAATGAAATTGAAACAGTTATCAAAAATCTCCCCAAAAATAAAAGTCTAGGACTAGATGGTTTTACAAATGAATTCTACAAAACCTTCAAAGAAGAACTAATATCTCTACTTTTAAAAGTGTTCCAGAAGATTGAAGACACTGGAATACTCCCTGACAGCTTCTATGAAGCCAACATCACTCTGATACCAAAAGCAGACAGGGACACAACCAAAAAAGAAAACTACAGACCAATATCTCTGATGAACATAGATGCGAAAATACTGAACAAAATTCTAGCCAACCGGATACAGCAGTATATCAAAAAGACCAAGTGGGGTTTATCCCAGGCATGTAAGGTTGGTTTAATATACGTAAATCAATCAATGTGATCCACCACATCAACAAAAGCAAGACCAAAAACCACATGGTCACATCAATAGATGTAGAGAAAGCCTTTGACAAAATACAACATCCCTTTATGATCAAAACACTACAAAAAATGGGAATAAATGGAAAATTCCTGAAGATAGTGGAGTCTATACATAGCAAACCTACAGCCAACATCAGTACTCAATGGTGAAAAACTGGTAGCATTTCCACTCAGATCAGGTACTAGACAGGGCTGCCCACTATCACCATTACTATTCAATATAGTGTTGGAAGTTCTTGCCATAGCAATCAGGCAGCAGCAAGGAATTAAAGGAACACAGATTGGGAGAGAAGAAGTCAAACTCTCCTTATCTGCAGATGACATGATAGTATACATGGAAAAACCTAAGGAATCCAGCAAGAAGCTTTAGGAAATCATCAGGCAATACAGTAAGGTGTCAGGCTACAAAATTTACATTCAAAAGTCAGTGGCATTCCTCTATGCAAACACTAAGCTAGAAGAAATTGAAATCCAGAAGTCGATTCCTTTTACTATAGCAACAAAAACAATAAAATATCTAGGAGTAAATCTAACCAAGGAAGTGGAAGACTTGTATACTGAAAATTATGAGTCACTACTCAAGGAAATTGAAAAAGACACAAAGAAGTGGAAAGATATTCCATGGTCATGGGTTGGTAGAATTAACATCATCAAAATGAATATACTACCCAGAGCCATCTACAAATTTAATGCTATCCCCATCAAGATCCCAAGCACATTTTTTAGGAGAATAGAAAAAAATGCTACAAATGTTTATCTGGAACCAGTAAAGACCTAGAATTGCCAAAACAATTTTTTGAGAAAAAAGAACAGAACCGGAGGCATCACACTCCCAGATCTCAAACTGTATTATAGGGCCATTGTCATCAAAACTGCTTGGTACTGGAACATGAATAGACACACTGACCAGTGGAATAGAATTGAAAGCCCAGAAGTGAGCCACCACATCTATGGACATCTAATCTTTGACAAAGGGGCTCAGACTATTAAATGGGGAAAGCAGAGTCTCTTCAACAAATGGTGTTGGAAACAATGGAATGAAAAATGCAGAAGAATAAAACTGAACCACTGTATTTCACCAAATACAAAAGTACATTCCAAGTGGATCAAGGATTTGGATGTTAGACCACAAACTATCAGATACTTAGAAGAAAATATTGACAGCACTCTTTTCTGCATAAATTTTAAAGACATTTTCTTTTTTTTTTTTTTTTTATTTAAGAAAGGATTAATTAACAAAACCATAGGGTAGGAGGGGTACAACTCCACACAATTCCCACCACCCAATCTCCATATCCCACCCCCTCCCCCGATAGCTTTCCCATTCTCTATCCCTCTGGGAGCATGGACCCAGGGTCATTGTGGGTTGCAGAAGGTAGAAGGTCTGGCTTCTGTAATTGCTTCCCCGCTCAACATGGGCGTTGACTGGTCGGTCCATACTCCCAGTCTGCCTCTCTCTTTCCCTAGTAGGGTGGGGCTCTGGGGAAGCTGAGCTCCAGGACACATTGGTGGGATCTTCAATCCAGGGAAGTCTGGCCGGCATCCTGATGGCATCTGGAACCTGGTGACTGAAAAGAGAGTTAACATACAAAGCCAAACAAATTGTTGAGCAATCCTGGACCCAAAGCTTGGAAAAGTGGAGAGGAAGTATTAGGGAGGTACTCACTGCAAACTCTAGTGTACTTCTGCTTTCTTACTTTGGTGCCATACTCCAAACTCAGTCAATTTCTGCTTTGCGTTTCTACTTCTTCTTTTTTTTTTTTTTTTACATGCATAACATTCCCCAGATTCCCATTTAACAATACAACCCCCACTATTTAATTCATCATTTTTCATGGACCTGTATTCTCCCCACCCACCCACCCACCCCAGAGTCTTTTACTTTGGTGTAATACTCCAATTACATTTCAGGTTCGACTTGTGTTTTCTTTTCTAATCTTGTTTTTCAACTTCGGCCTGAGAGTGAGATCATCCCATATTCATCCTTCTGTTTCTGACCTATTTCACTCAACATGATTTTTTCAAGGTCCATCCAAGATCGGCTGAAAACGGTGAAGTCACCATTTTTTACAGCTGAGTAGTATTCCATTGTGTATATATACCACAACTTGCTCAGCCACTCATCTGTTGTTGGACACCTGGGTTGCTTCCAGGTTTTGGCTATTACAAATTGTGCTGCCAAGAACATATGTGTACACAGATCTTTTTGGATGGATGTGTTGGGTTCCTTAGGATATATCCCCAGGAGGGGAATTGCAGGGTCATAGGGTAGGTCCATTTCTAGCCTTCTGAGAGTTCTCCAGACTGTTCTCCACAGAGGTTGGACCAATTGACATTCCCACCAGCAGTGCAGGAGGGTTCCTTTGACCCCACACCCTCTCCAGCATTTGCTGCTGTTACCTTTTCTGATGTATGACATTCTCACAGGAGTGAAGTGATATCTCATTGTTGTCTTTATTTGCATTTCTCTGACAATCAGAGACTTGGAGCATTTTTTCATGTGTTTCTCGGCCTTTTGGATCTCTTCTGTGGTGAATATTCTGTCCAAGTCCTCCCCCCATTTTTGGATGGGGTTATTTGTTGTCTTATTGTTGAGTCTGGCAAGCTCTTTATATATGTTGGTTATTAAACTCTTATCTGATGTATGGCATGTAAAGATCTTCTCCCATTCTGTGAGGGGTCTCTTGATTTGGGTAGTGGTTTCTTTTGCTGTGAAGAAGCTTTTTAATTTGATGTAGTCCCATAGGTTTATACTTGCCTTAGTCTTCCTTGTAATTGGATTCGTTTCATTGAAAATGTCTTTAAAATTTATGCGGAAAAAAAGTTCTGCCAATATTTTCCTCTAAGTATCTGATAGTTTCTGGTCTAACATCCAAGTACTTGATCCACTTGGAATTTACTTTTGTATTTGGTGAAATACAGTGATTCAGTTTCATTCTTCTGCATGTTTCAACCCATTGTTTCCAACACCATTTGTTGAAGAGACTCTGCTTTCCCCATGTAATAGTCTGAGCCCCTTTGTCAAAGATTAGATGTCCATACCTGTGGGGCCTCATTTCTGGGCTCTCAATTCTATTCCACTGGTCAGTGTGTCTCTTCATGTTCCAGTACCAAGCAGTTTTGATGACAATGGCCCTATAATACAGTTTGAGATCTGGCAGTGTGATGCCTCCGGTTCTGTTCTTTTTTCTCAAGATTGTTTTGGCAATTCTAGGTCTTTACTGGTTCCAGATAAACATTTGTAGCATTTTTTCTATTCTCCTAAAAAATGTGCTTGGAATCTTGATGGGGATAGCATTAAATTTGTAGATGGCTCTGGGTAATATATTCATTTTGATGATGTTAATTCTTCCAACCCATGAACATGGAATATCTTTCCACTCCTTTGTGTCTTTTTCAATTTCTTTGAGTAGTGACTCATAATTTTCAGTATACAAGTCTTTCACTTCTTTGGTTAGGTTTACTCCTAGATATTTTATAGTTTTTGTTGCTATAGAAAAAGGAACTGATTTCTGGATTTCAATTTCTTCTTAGTGTTTGCATAGAGGAATGCCACTAACTTTTGAATGTTAATTTTATAGCCTGACACATTACTGTATTGCCTGATGATTTCCAAAAGCTTCTTGCTGGATTCCTTAGGTTTTTCCTTGTATACTATCATGTCATCTGCAAATAAGGAGAGCTTGACTTCTTCTCTTCCAATCTGTATGCCTTTAATTCCTTGCTGCTGCCTGATTGCTATGGCAAGAACTTCCAACACTATGTTAAATAGTAATGGTGATAGTGGGCAGCCCTATCTAGTACCTGATCTGAGGGGAAATGCTTCCAGTTTTTCACCATTGAGTATGATGTTGGCTATAGGTTTGCTATATATAGACTCCACTATCTTCAGGAATTTTCCATCTATTCCTATTTTTTGTAGTGTTTTGATCATAAAGGAATGTTGTATTTTGTCAAAGGCTTTCTCTGCATCTATTGATATGACCATGTGGTTTTTGGTCTTGCTTTTGTTGATGTGGTGGATCACATTGATTGATTTACGTATATTAAACCAACCTTGCATGCCTGGGATAAACCCCACTTGGTCATGATGAACAATTTTTTTGATATACTGCTGTATCCGGTTGGCTAGAATTTTGTTCAATATTTTCGCATCTATGTTCATCAGAGATATTGGTCTGTAGTTTTCTTTTTTGGTTGTGTCCCTGTCTGCTTTTGGTATCAGGGTGATGTTGGCTTCATAGAAGCTGTCAGGGAGTATTCCAGTGTCTTCAATCTTCTGGAAGACTTTTAAAAGTAGAGGTATTAGTTCTTCTTTGAAAGTTTTGTAGAATTCATTTGTAAAACCATCTGGTCCAGGACTTTTATTTTTGGGAAGATTCTTGATAACTGTTTCAATTTCATTAGCTGTGATGGGCCTGTTAATGTTATCCACTTCCTCTTTACTTAGTTTTGGAAGTTGGTAGATATCTAGGAAATCATTCATTTCTTCCAGGTTCTCTAGCTTGGTGGCATATAGTTGTTCATAGAAGCCTCGCATGATATGTTGAATTTCTGCAGTGTCTGTTGTGATTTCTCCTCTTTCATTTACTATCCGATTTATTTGGGTCTTCTCCCTTTTTTGTTTTGTGAGTCTGGCTAAAGGTTTTTTGATTTTATTTACTCTTTCAAATAACCAACATTTACTTTCATTGATCTTTTGTATGGTTTTCCTATTCTCAATGTTATTTATTTCTGCCCTAACTTTAGTAATTTCTGTCCTTCTGGTTGCTTTAGGATTCCTTTGTTGTTCTTCTTCTAGGTCTTTAAGATGTGCAATCAGGCTGTTTATTTGTGCCTTTTCTTGTTTCCTAATGTGTGCTTGTATAGCTATGAACTTCCCTCTTAGGACTGCTTTAGCTGTGTCCCAAATATTTTGATAGCTTGTGTCTTCATTTTCATTGAAGTCTCAAAACATTTTGATTTCTTCCTTGATTTCCTCTTTGACCCAGAAGTTGTTAAGAAGTGTACTGTTGAGCTTCCACATTTTGGGACTGTTACTAATCTTTTGTTGATTGTTAAGTGTTAGTTTAATTCCACTGTGGTCTGAGAAGATGCTTGGGATGATTTCAGTGCTCTTGAATAGGCTGATGCTGTCATTGTGTCCTAACATATGGTCTATCCTTGAGAATGATCCATGTGGATTTGAGTAAAATGTGTATTCCAGTTTCTTGGGATGAATGACTCTGAAAATGTCCAATAGTTCTAGTTTATCTATCTCTTCATTTAGCTCCATTATGTCTTTACTGATTTTCTTCCTGGATGATCTGTCAAGTTGAGATAATGGGGTGTTGAAGTCCCCTACTATGATTGTGTTACTGTTAATATATTGCTGTAGCTCTTTCAGTAGAAGTTTGATGCATTTAGATGGCTTCTCATTGGGTGCATAGATATTAATAATTGTTAAGTCCTCTTGATTGACTGATCCTCTGAGCATTAAGTAGTGTCCATTCCTATCTTTTTTAATCTTATCTATTTTAAAGTCTATCATGTCAGATATGAGAATAGCTGCTCCTGCCCTTTTTTGTGGGCCATTGGCTTGAATGATAGTTTTCCATCCTTTCACTTTAAGTCTGTGTTTGTCTTGTTGCGTTAGGTGAGTTTCCTGTAGACAACATATTGTTGGGTTGTGTTTTCTGATCCATCTTCCTACTCTGTGTCTTTTAATAGGTGAATTCAGGTCATTGACATATATTGATATCAAAGATTGAAGATATTTTAACGCCATTCTTGTAGAGTTTTAGAGTGTTTTGATATATGTCCTATTTGTGGTGGTCTGACTATTTATAGGAGACCTTTCAGAACTTCTTTCAGGGCAGGCTTGGTGATGGTTGCTTCCTTCAACTGTTGCTTGTCTGAGAAGGTTTTGATGCTTCCATCTAGTCTGAATGACAATCTAGCAGGATATAGTATTCTTGGCTGAAAGCCTTTCTCATTGAGCACTCGATAGATATCTTGCCATTCTCTTCTGGCCTGTAGTGTTTGTATGGAGAAGTCTGCTGCTAATCTTATGGGTTTTCCTTTGTAGGTGACTCTTTGTTTTTCTCTTGCAGCCTTGAGGATCCTTTCTTTATCCTTATTCCTTTCCAATCTAAGTATGACATGTCTTGGTGTCTTTAGGTCTGGGTTAATTCTGTTTTGGACCCTCTGGGCTTCTTGAATCTTTATGTCTTTGGTGTTGTCTAGACTAGAGAAATTTTCAGCTATTATGGCCTGGAGAATGCTTTCTTCCTCCCCTTCTCTTTCTTCCTCTGGTAAGCCAATAATGCGTATATTGTTTCTTTTGAAGTCATCCCATAGGACTCTGTTGTTGTTTTCAGCATCTCTTAATCTCTTTTTGAGATCTCTTACTTCTTTTTTAGTTGTCTCTAATTCATCCTCAATCTTGCTAATTCTGTCTTCAGCCTCATTGATTCTATTCTCTCTGCCCTCTACTGCTTTCTGGAGTTCATCTATTTTGTTGCCCTGCTCTGATACTGTTTTAGCTTGTTCAGCTAGTTGCCTTCTTAGCTCAGCGATTTCAGCTTTCAGCTCTCTAATAACCATGAGATTATTAGAATTTTCTTCCATATTCTCATTTGTTGTTCCTGCATTTCTGATTACAATTTTTTCAAATTCTTTACTCACTCCTGTTATTATTTCCTTGGCTAATGTTTGGATGTTGAACTCGTTATTTTGTGCTTCACCCTCTGGAGGACTTTTAGCTGGACTCTTGTCCTGGTTCGAGTCTCCAATATTTTTTCTTGTTGTTTTAACCATTTTATATAAGTTAACAGGTTTTTCAATCCCTGAGTTGGAGTTCAGTGGTGTAAAAGCCTTTTTTTTTTTTCCCCTGTAGGCTATGGGAGCCTGAGGGCTTTTAAACTATCAATAGGCTTCTTAGCTTAATCACTGACTCCTGACCAAGAGATAAAGCAGGGTGTGGCAGAGATAATCCAGTGGTTATGCAAAGAGACTTTCACAGCCCCTCAGCTATGCCACCGAGGTATAGGTCTTCTCCTGAGTTTCCTGGTTAGATCTCTGTACCCTGGTGTCCCTCCCTGTTGCTGCTCCAGATTCTGAGGGTAGTAGCAATGGAGACTCAGAGTTGCACTTGGTGAGTCTCTGGGGAGTCCTTTCCTCCCTTCAGCTGTCCCCTTGTTGGTGGAGCAGACTGGAGGTGGTGTCTCCGCTGACAAACTGTTGAACTGTTAGCAGTCACTTAATCTCTCTTTAGGCCCCTCTCTCCTCTCTGTCACCAGCCATGCGTGTTTGTACTCACGGGTGATTTACTGGGTTTCTGTGGTCATTCTAGTCCTGTCTTGTTTCGGTCGGGGTGGTCTCCTTTGGTATTCCTAGTTGATCCGGGAGAGGAGAGGAGAGGAGAGGAGAGGAGAGGAGAGGAGAGGAGAGGAGAGGAGAGGAGAGGAGAGGAGAGGAAGCGATCTGCTGCTCGTAGCTCCGCCTCCGGAAGTTGAATAAATTTAAAGACATTTTCAATGAAACAAATCCAACTACAAAGAAGACTAAGGCAAATATAAACCTATGGGACTACATCAAATTAAAAAGCTTCTTCACAGCAAAAGAAACCACTACCCAAACCAAGAGACCCCTCACAGAATGGGAGAAGATCTTTACATGCCATACATCAGACAAGAGTTTAATAACCAACATATATAAAGAGCTTGCCAGACTCAACAACAAGACAACAAATAACCCCATCCAAAAATGGGGGGAAGACATGGACAGAATATTCACCACAGAAGAGATCCAAAAGGCCAAGAAACACATAAAAAAATGCTCCAAGTCTCTGATTGTCAGAGAAATGCAAATAAAGACAACGAGATACCACTTCACTCCTGTGAGAATGTCACACATCAGAAAAGGTAACAGCAGCAAATGCTGGAGAGGGTGTGGGGTCAAAGGAACCCTCCTGCACTGCTGGTAGGAATGTCAATTGGTCCAACCTCTGTGGAGAACAGTCTGGAGAACTCTCAGAAGGCTAGAAATGGACCTACCCTATGACCCTGCAATTCCCCTCCTGGGATTTATATCCTAAGGAACCCAACACATCCATCCAAAAAGATCTGTGTACACATATGTTCTTGGCAGCACAATTTTTAATAGCCCAAACCTCGAAGCAACCCAGGTGTCCAACAACAGAAGAGTAGCTGAGCAAGTTTTGGTATATATACACAATGGAATACTACTCAGCTGTAAAAAATGGTGACTTCATCGTTTTCAGCCGATCTTGGATGGACCTTGAAAAATTCATGTTAAGTGAAATAAGTCAGAGACAGAAGGATGAATATGGGATGACCTCACTGTCATGCAGAAGTTGAAAAACAAGATCAGAAAACACAAATAGAACCTGAAATGGAATTGGCGTATGGCACCAAAATAAAAGACTCTGGGGTGGGTGGGTGAGGAGAATACAGGTCCAAGAAGGATTCAGAGGACCTAATGGGTGTTGTATTGTTATATGGGAAAGTGGGGAATGTTATGCATGTACAAACTATTGTACTTACTGTTCAATGTAAAACATTAATTTCCCAATAAAAAATTTAAAAAAGTATACACGAATAAAAACTTGAATTCTTTAAAAAAAAAACTCTAAAAAAAAGAATTAAATTGATACAAAAAATGCATTACTACTACAAGTGTCCAAAATTAAAATTTTATCCTCAGCTATAATATGTCATAAGTATATTTCTTTTCTTTTTGACTCAGGCTATTTTGTGCTTACCACTATATTATTTTGCAGTCTTTATTTTGGCAGATGCACAAGCAAAATCTGATTCCAACAGTTTGACCCTTCTCAGTTTTTATGCTCTCTAGGGCATAATAAAACCCAAGATACAATCCCTCAGCAGTTAATGAAGCTTAACCTCCTACTCTCTTAATTACTAATGCATCACACCAACTATGGGTACCATACTCCAAGCTATTTTACATTCTGTACAAGTACTACCAAGCCATTATGTAGTAACATAATCCATGCAGCATGGGAAATCCTTCTTAAAAATGAAGTCTTTTGATCCTTGCAGGTTTTGATAATACTACTCAAGCATTGTCTATGTATCAGTAAGTATATTATATGATGCTATTAAGCATTCTACATTGTTGATTTGGGAGAGACTTTAGAGGAAACATTTTTAGAATTTGGAATGAGAAACAAATCAAAGATATAGTTGATTATCATAATTTGTATATAAGACAATTAGGAACATCACCCCCAAGTGCCCATGCATTAAAAGGATGTTCTCCACATTATTATGTTCATTAAAGTATTTAAAAGGATGGAGGTGGAGGATAAATAACATTATAAAAAAAAAATCAGGATGCTGGGTGGGGGTGCAACTGGTTGAGTACATGTTACCAAGTGCAAGGACCCAGGTTCAAACGCTAAATTCCTATCTGCATGGGTGGTGAACTTTCACAAGTGATGAAGCAATGAAGCAGATGTCTCTCTTACACCTTCCTCTCTCTTCCTCTTCTCTTTCAATTTCTTTCTGTCACTATCTAAGAAATACACAAAATATTTAATAACACTCAGAAAAATTATAGCTTGCAGAGTAAATCAGGTGAAAGGTATAGTTGCTTTTACATTTAAAAAAAATTTTCGGGGGCTGGGTGGTAGCATACTGGGTTAGTACAAAGAGCAAGGATTCATGATATAGCCCCTGGATCCCCACCTGTGCTAGGGACAGGGGGATCTCTTCACAAGTGGTGAAGCAGGTCTGTAGGTGTCTATCTCTCTCTCCCCCTTTCTGTCTCCCCTCCCCTCTCAATTTCTCTCTGTCCTATTCAGCAACAACAACAACAGCAGCAGCAGCAGCAACAACAATGAAAAAAAATTTAAAAAGGACAGCCTCCAGTAGCAATGGATTTGTAGTGCAAGCACTGAGCCCCAGCAATAACCTTGGAGGCAAAAAAAAAAAAAAAGTTTCAGGACACAACCAATAAAGAAAACTACAGACCAAGATCTCTGATGAACATAGATGCGAAAATATTGAACAAAATTCTAGCCAACTGGATACAGCAGTATATCAAAAAGATTGTTCATCATGACCAAGTGGGGTTTATCCCAGGCATGCAAGGTTGGTTTAATATACGTAAATCAATCAATGTGATCCACCACATCAACAAAAGCAAGACCAAAAACCACATGGTCATATCAATAGATGCAGAGAAAGCCTTTGACAAAATACAACATCCCTTTATGATCAAAACACTACAAAAAATGGGGATAGATGGAAAATTCCTGAAGATAGTGGAGTGTATATATAGCAAACCTACAGCCAACATCATACTCAATGGTGAAAAACTGGAAGCATTTCCACTCAGATCAAGTACTAGACAGGGCTGCCCACTATCACCATTACTATTTAATATAGTGTTGGAAGTTCTTGCCATAGCAATCAGGCAGCAGCAAGGAATTAAAGGAACACAGATTGGGAGAGAAGAAGTCAAACTCTCCTTATCTGCAGATGACATGATAGTATACATGGAAAAACCTAAGGAATCCAGCAAGAAGCTTTTGGAAATCATCAGGCAATACAATAAGGTGTCAGGCTACAAAATTTACATTCAAAAGTCAGTGGCATTCCTCTATGCAAACACTAAGCTAGAAGAAATTGAAATCCAGAAGTCGATTCCTTTTACTATAGCAACAAAAACAATAAAATATCTAGGAGTAAATCTAACCAAGGAAGTGGAAGACTTGTATACTGAAAATTATGAGTCACTACTCAAGGAAATTGAAAAAGACACAAAGAAGTGGAAAGATATTCCATGGTCATGGGTTGGTAGAATTAACATCATCAAAATGAATATACTACCCAGAGCCATCTACAAATTTAATGCTACCCCCATCAAGATCCCAAGCACATTTTTTAGGAAAATAGAAAAAAATGCTACAAATGTTTATCTGGAACCAGTAAAGACCTAGAATTGCCAAAACAATTTTTTGAGAAAAAAGAACAGAACCGGAGGCATCACACTGCCAGATCTCAAACTGTATTATAGGGCCATTGTCATCAAAACTGCTTGGTACTGGAACATGAATAGACACACTGACCAGTGGAATAGAATTGAGAGCCCAGAAATGAGGCCCCACACCTATGGACATCTAATCTTTGACAAAGGGGCTCAGACTATTAAATGGGGAAAGCAGAGTCTCTTCAACAAATGGTGTTAGAAACAGTGGGTTGAAACATGCAGAATAATGAAACTGAATCACTGTATTTCACCAAATACAAAAGTACATTCCAAGTAGATCAAGGACTTGGATGTTAGACCACAAACTATCAGATACTTAGAGGAAAATATTGGCAGAACTCTTTTCTGCATAAATTTTAAAGACATTTTCAATGAAACGAATCCAATTACAAAGAAGACTAAGGCAAATATAAACCTATGGGACTACATCAAATTAAAAAGCTTCTTCACAGCAAAAGAAACCACTACCCAAACCAAGAGACCCCTCACAGAATGGGAGAAGATCTTTACATGCCATATATCAGGTAAGAGTTTAATAACCAACATATATAAAGAGCTTGCCAGACTCAACAACAAGACAACAAATAACCCCATCCAAAAATGGGGGGAGGACATGGGGGGAGAATATTCACCATAGAAGAGATCCAAAAGGCCAAGAAACACATGAGAAAATGCTCCAAGTCTCTGATCGTCAGAGAAATGCAAATAAAGACAACGAGATACCACTTCACTCCTGTGAGAATGTCATACATCAGAAAAGGTAACAGCAGCAAATGCTGGAGAGGCTGTGGTGTCAAAGGAACCTTCCTACACTGCTGGTGGGAATGTCAATTGGTCCAACCTTGTGGAGAACTTGCCATAAGACTTCATGAGATCTATGTTAACTTTGCCAGTGTAATCAAATGTATCACTTAAAACAGAATTTGTTTTATACATAAGTGTAGAAGTCACATTACCTATCCCTTCAAAACATTCTTTGGAACAGTTTTTTAAATGAAATTCTTTATGTGAGGTGAGGACACAGAATTTTGGTGGTGGGTGCAGTGTGGAAATATATCCTATAACCTTACAATCTTGTAGCCCACTATTAATCACAAATAAGAAATGATATAAAAATACCTTTGTTTTTACTAGCAGAGAAACAAGGATACAATGCTGTTATCTATTGACATTTTTAGGGGTTGGGTGGTGGCATACATGGTTGAGCACGTGTTACAATGCACAATGACCTGGGTTCAAATCCCTAATCCCCAATCCCCACCTGCAGGGGAATCACTTCACAAGAGGTGAAGCAGGCCTGCAAGTGTCTTTCTCTCTCCCTCTTTGTCTTTCCCTCCTCTCTCCACTTCTGTCTTATCCAACAACAATGACATCAATAACTATAATAATAAAACAATGGCAACAAAAGGGAATAAATAAACATTTTTTAAAAATGAGAAAAAAACTGGTGAACTAGTGCTGTCTCTAGCCAATAAACAAGTATTTTTAGTCATAGAAATTTGAGTTTTACTGTTTAGGTTCCTTTAGAAAACAAAGTTCAGGAGTCCGGCGGTAGCGCAGCAGGTGGCGCAAAGCGCAACCACTGGCATTAATGATCCCGGTTCTAGCCCCTGGCCACCCACCTGCAGGGGAGCCACTTCACAAGTGATGAAGCAAGTCTGCAGGTGTCTATCTTTCACTCTTCCTCTCCTCTCTCCATTTCTCTTTGTACTAGCCAACAGGGATGACAATAATAATAACTATAACAATAAACAACAAAAGCAACAAGAGGAAATAAATAATAAATATTTAAAAAAGAACAAAGTTCAGGGATGGAGAGCTAACATAATGGTTATGGAAAAGACTTTCATGCATGACACTCTGAGGTCTCAGGCTCAATCTCTAGCACCACCTTAATCAAGAGTTGAGCAGTACTCTCTCTGGTTGCACACACACTCTATTTCTCTTTCTCACTAAAAAAAGTAAATATTTTAAAAAGCAAAGTTCATATGCTAAACATTATTGTTTAATCAGGTTCTCTCCTCACAACCAATTAATAATTGAACTTAAAGTGAAGAGAGCTAATAGCTGGTAACCATATTTGGTAAGCACATATGGACTTCTATGTGATGTGTATGTATCTATAAATCTAAATCTATCTTTCTCTATATGTATACACATACTGTACAAGTGTGGACTCACACAGTAAACAAAGCAGCCATTGTTTCAGGCACTATCTTAATAACAATACTTATAAAATGTTTTTAAAAATAGACTGTACTCTTCAGTTAACCACTGGTATTGTTAGGTCTAGTTAATGAGACCAAAATATAATAATTTCCCTTAGTAAATGCTTTCTGAATAAAAATTGGACATTAACATATTTGAAAGAAAACCTAAGCAAAAAAGTTATATAATTGAGTTATAAAAGGATTTGTATGATAACAAAGAATTCCCACAAGATTCCCTTAAGTAATAAATGCCCCTACTGAATATACTTTTTTTTTTCCTGAAAAGCTGGTAAAAGTAAAATGTCCCTGAATATGGTTACTTTAAAAGGTTAGATAGTGACAATAATCATCATAGTTATTTATTAAACCAAGGTCATATAACTGCCAGATGCTTTCACTCATGTGGAGATACAGATGCTAAGTCAAATGAACATGAATTTTAAAAAGAAGTACTAAAATTGACTCAGACTGTTAGAACTATTGTGTTGGGGGGGCAGAACTTTGGCTGAGGGTCCTGTGACACACACATCACATATGGGTGTGAAATTATAGCCCTGAAATCTTATAATTAATAAAGCACTATGAAATTACTAGTAAAAATAACTAAATAAATAATAACCTGGCACAGGTCAGATAGTTTTTACATAAGTATTGTGTTCAGGGATATGTATTGTCAAAATAGATGTAGGTCACTCTCATAGTTAATACAGTAGAATCTCAGTGCAGTTATATATTTATTTATTTATTTATTTATTCCCTTTTGTTGCCCTTGCTGTTTAATTGTTGTAGTTATCATTGTTGTTATTGATGTCACAGTTGTTGGATAGGACAGAGAGAAATGGAGAGAGGAGGGAAAGACAAGAGAGGGGGAAGGGAAAGATAACACCTGCAGACCTACTTCATTGCTTGTGAAGTGACTCCCCTGCAGGTAGTGAGCCAAAGGCTCGAACTGGGATCCTTCTGCCGGGTCCTTGCATTTTGCGTCACCTGCGCTTAACCTGCTGCACTACATCTGGACTCCCTCAGTGCAGTTTTAATGATAAATGAAGTGAAGCAATTCTTCATATATCTGTGGGATATATATATATAGTTCTTTGGGGGGGGTTGTTATTCTTTTTTTTCTTTTCTTGAACTGTACCAGTTCTTTAGAGATGTTTGATATCAGTTGCTTGTCAGATGTGTGATGTGCAAATATCTTCTCCCATTTTTACATAATAAAGTTATCCTTTTGAACATACTAATTCTTCACAGGTTGTCTATGTAGCCTGGAATGCTGGATATTATAGTGCCATTCTCCATTTCATGTTTCACTTAATAGAACAAATGTTAATTTGGGGATGTGAAGAATTTTTTTTTTTTTTTTTTTTTTTTTTTTTTTTTTACCAGAGCATTAATCAGACGGCTTCTGGTAGTGTGGAGGTAAGGAGAGACACTAAACCTAGTGATGGAGTCTCAGGCATGAGTCTCTTTACGGACTTTGTATAGTTTATTTCCAAAAAATGGCAAAGTGTTACATAATAATTATCTGATTTTAACATTTATTTTGAATATAACAAAACAAGTATTCACAGTCATTTCTATGGATTCAAAATGAAAATTTTGATAGTAAATGTAAGAAATGTCCTAGCATAAGTGCTTTTAAGACTTCAAAAGCAAAACTCCGTATGTATGTTACTATTACTGCTTTATTTTTTTTTAAACCTGAGCACTATTTACTTCTGGCCTCTAGATATTTCACTTTTAATGTGTGATTTTGCACTAAAAAAGTCAGGTTAATATTCTAATATTAATAAGAAATTATGAGAAACTTTAATACAAGGTCCTACAAGCTAGTTAACTAGCAACACGGAAATTAAAATCTACACACAAGTTTTGCTTTCTCAAGGATAAATATTTCAGTGTATGGCATTTTTGCCAATAAGTTAACTACTTTTCTACATGCAAAATTCCCTTCTTTTGCTAATTCATATGTAAACATCAATACCACATGCACTTATTTGAATATTAAATATCAGAAATAGCTTTCTCATTAATGATAGAAGGACTGCTTTATTTCATTTACATGTGTATCATATCTTTATTTCCTTTGTTGGAAAGTAAAGAACATGACATTTTTAAAAAGCTGGCCATAAATCTAGGTCACTGGAAGCACTAATGAGGCTTCCTATGTTTTTCTTAGGCATTTCAGTTTGCCAAAGAAGCACTAACTGGCTGCCAGGGGAGAACTTGGAATTTTAAATGAGCTCTCACAAGTCAAAAGGGTGGGTGGGGGTTTGGGGGGGAGTGAAACCCTGGGGTCAAACAGCAAATTTCTGGCTCAACTAGCACTTCTCAGTTCTAAGCACTGTGAAGCTTATAGTCTGATAATTTTCTTAAACAAATAAAATTTTGACAAAGAAATGTAGGGAGCATTTGAATGGATGCTTCAAAGGATGTTTCCAATATCGGTATCATGGACAAACAGTAGTGATGAAATAATGTTGGTAGGAAACACAGTAAATATTTATTTATTTATTTCATTCTAAAAAGAATGAAAATGCGGTGGGAAAAAGAATGTGGGGAAAATGAAAAAGAATAAGGTATTACGCATGTAAAAATCTTATGTATTTTGAAAATTGTGTAAAGTACAAAGAAGGGCCAGAAATGTGTTTTGTTCTGAGTTACTACAAAACTACAACTTAGGAGATAAGTATAATGGAGAAATGTTCAAAAGTGTATTTAGCCAATTAATGTATACTTATTTAACTTCATTCCTATGGTTGCCTCATTTTTGACAACAAAACATGGTTGGGCCCGATACATTTTTGTATTCTATTTATTCAGAAATACTAGACTATATTACAACACTCTACGTTCAGACAACTGACTAGTCACTGGATTCATACTTCTTTCTATGATCAGTAAATAAGATGAGTGGGTAGCACACAATACTAATCTTAACACGTGTTAACAGAAGGGAAAGAAACCTTTTAAATATTCAGGTTTTACATCATTGAACAAATAGAACAGCTTTATCTACTTCTAAATTAATATCTCTGATCTCAATTAAAATTGAAAGATGAAACAAAGCAAATGATACAAGGTACAATGAATTTATCTTAACAAATGAGCTAATGTATGCATAAAATATTTTGTGATATGAAATAATGCTGGCAGTCTTGTAATTTGGGTACACACTGAAAATACAACTTCTAAACTCCATAAAGCATTTCATTCTCCCACTTAGGCCTCACTATGCCTAGTGCTGAACAGAATATTTATCTATAAAAAGTAACTCATAGTGCTAATGCAACAAGTCAAATATTAACCATTTGCTTTACATATTAGGCAACTACCTCTGTAAGAATATTACATATCTGGCATGCTCTCAATAACAAATACTGAAATTAAATAAAATTATTTTATTTTATTTATAAAATGGAAACATTGACAAGACCATAGGATAAGAATGGTACAATTCCACACAATTCCCACCACCAGAACTCTGTATCCCATCCCCTTCCCTGACAGCTTTCCTATTCTTTAACCCTCATGCTTTAAAGGTGACCTTGGTATATTAAAAATTAAAATTTGAATTTATTTCTGAAAATTCACATTCTCTAAAGTACTAACAATTTATTGCGAAAATTTATTAAAAGAATATAGTAAAAAAAGATTTTGCATTTTCAAGTTCTAGGGATATGTGTGTGCTTGTGTACTTCTTTATTTCATGAAAACAGTGTATCTACTGATAAATGCTTAAATATTTTAATGTAAAAATGTAACAAGACTATTTGGCCAGACATTCCTTAGGAAGTTTTGTGGTAAATACTCATCAAAACATTTGAGACAATCAAGAAAATTCTTTAGATAAAAAAGTTAACTAAAAAATACCATAGGTGTTTGCAAACCTTTAACATTATGTATATTGCTTTTTTTTTTTTTTTTTGCCTCCAGGGTTATCGCTGGGGCTCGGTGCCCTGCAATATGAATCTACTGCTTTGGAGGTCACTTTTTTCGCCTCTGTTTGCCCTTGTTTTATCATTGTTGTGGTTGTTTCTGTTGTTATTGATGTCGTTGTTGTTGGATAGGACAGAGAGAAATGGAGAGAGGAGGGGGAAGATAGAGGGAGGAGAGATAGACACCTGAAGACCTGCCTCACTGCCTGTGAAGAGACCCCTCTGCAGGTGGGGAGTCTGGGGCTGGAACCAGGAGGCCAACCGCCAGTCCTTAAGCTTAGCGCCACGTGCGCTTAACCAGCTCCACTACTGCCAGACCTCCATGTAGATTGTTCTATAGAATTTCTATGTATATTTTCTAAGGGGTGTAATTTTTCAGCACTACTTAATGCAACTTCCTGAATAAGCTTTGACTACAATAGGCATGAATATGTTTTCAAAGGATGATGGATAAATTGCTGGGTGGTTATATAATATATTTTAGGTAGCTGATGGGGATTTTTATCATTTACTTGTCTTTTAGTTATACACATTTTTAAAGATAATTATGGTCTAAAAGATTGTCTTTTCCCTTTTCTTGTACTAGAAATATTTGCTTTGGTTATAGGTTCCAGAAATTCACAATCATACATTATAAAATTTAAACTAAGCAATCATAGGACTTTTCCCATGTATTATATCTCTAAACACTGTTAATGTCTTGGTTTTGGTCATTTATTGTGTTGGCTGATAAAAATGAAGCTTTAAGTCTAATTGTAACTGAGATGGGTATACAAAAATACTAACTGAATAGATTATGCACAGTTTACTTATCCACATTAGTATTCAACATCTCACTTAAAATTACAAAAATATTTTGCTTGTCTTTATTTTCCCTCAGAGATATATGAGAATGTAGAGGACTGAGTTTGGTGCACTGCACCCAAGTAAAGGACTCTGGGGAGGGAGGAGTCTTTCAGGTTTATCATAGGTGGACCAGGGTGGGGAACAGTCTTTGGATGGTAGGAGCAGTGTGAAACTGCTTTGACTAACTTATAGTCTTATAAATCATTATTAATTCATTAAGTCATGGGGAAAATACATTGACTATTTCAAGCTCTATAACTTCCAACATTTTAAATCCATGTATTTCTTTAGTCTAAGTGTTTAATGTATCAAATTTATAAAGTGATTAAATTCAGACCTTGGGCTTAACTTGTTTAAGCAGTTCAAAATATAAGCTAAAAAATATGTGAGAATTTATGTATCAATAATATGGAGAATATAAATAATCTAATGTTTAAAAGCCATGATTTTTAAAATAATTGTACTCTAAATGGACCATCTTAAAATGTTTATATGTTAAAACTAAACATTTTGTACCATTTTAAAAGGAAAATTAGAGTGACATACTATCCTTTTAAATGAAATACTGTTTATTATTGCATGCCAAAAGTGTAAGAAATAAAATAACAAGATTGCAAACTCAGGAGATATTGAGGAGGTAGACTATTTCATTAACTTGAAAAGAAGATATATGTTCAGAATAGAAATACATGAAATAAAATATAAATTAAAAACTCATTATTTTGATGTGAAAAAATGGCAAGTGTCCATGTTATTTAGTACATGTAAGCTCTGATTACTTTCATTACTCATATATATATATATATATACACACACACATATATGTAGTTTCAGTTAAATACAAACAATAGCATTTAAATCAAAAGTAAACTTTCCTTGAGACCCACACTCTCAACTTTATGATTATTTTAATATTCAACTTTGTCAATTACATTATTGATAAATATCCCAATTATCATATAAAACAAAGTTGTCAAGTAAAAATAACTTAAGACTGCCTGTTATAGGCAAGAAATTAGTAATTCAAACTTCAAATTTCCTAGCAAATAATGTTGTTTCATATAAGCCTAAAGCAACTTATGCATCTGATGTAAGTTCAAACCAAAGAATCAAATAAAGCAAAATGCACAATGCAATGGCTCAGACCTAAATTACTAGAACAGTGAATCTCAGTTGTGGAAGAAACGGCTCTATACATTGGGTATTAATTGAAAATATAGTCAGCCTTCTGGATGCCCCTGCCTTGCTCTATATGTTACTGTCATGTAATTATCTAGTTTCAGAAGATAGTTCTACTTAAGGATGGCAGGAAGTCAAGGTAAGACCTGAATTCCACAAGTATGGGCTGCTTTTACTGAACTTCATTTGTTGAAAAAGTTTTTTTTTTTTTTTTAAACTAGGAAAATGTGGTGTGCACTACCATAACTATGGAAAATGCACTCTTTAAATCTATGGATGGCAGTTCTGAGCAAAAGCATGTAAGCAGGGAAGGCAAGTTCTTATCTGGAGTAATGTCTGCTCTTATATAAAAATAAAATGATAACTGTTGCAATAGAAGGTGTGTCCTGTGCAATTAACCCACTACCAAGTAGCTGACTATCACAAGGAAATAGTATCACACTGGTCATTTAGTGTCAGTCTCCGCATTTGGCAGTGGCTGTTGGCCTTGATAAATAGAAATCTATGATGTTCACCCCATATATAACCTCCAATCCTGCCACCACATGTACTTTGTACCTGAGTCCATTGAGCTATGACAGAATGTTTAAAGAAAGAGCTTGACTAGTATCCAAAGTGCATTCTGTTCACCTGATTATTAAAATATCCCTTTGCTGTAATCACCCTTTGATAACCAGTCACAAAAGACACAGAAACCTTCATTTTTTTCCCATCCATTCAAATAGATACAGTCACATACCTCTTTCCTAATTTTTAAATATTTATTTATTTATTTATTTATTTTCTTTTTTGTTGCCCTTGTTTCTATTATTGTTGTAGTTATCATTGTTACTGATATCATCATTGTTGGATAGGACAGAGAGAAATGGAGAGAGGAGGGGAAGACAGAGAGGGGGAGAGAAAGATAGACACCTGCAGACCTGCTTCACCGCCTGTGAAGTGACTCCCCTGCAGGTGGGGAGCTGGGGCTCGAACTGGGATCCTTAGTTAGTCCATGTGCTTAGCGCCACCTGCGCTTAACCCACTGCGCTACCACCTGACTCCCTTTCCTAAAATTTCTATCACCAACCCTGGAAATAGGCTCCTTCCAAGCCCCTGACCATCCATCCAGACAAATCACACTAGTCACAGCCCAAGAATTAGTATATAGTTGGACATCTGAACATTTCACTTTCTGAGTAAAGTGAACAACCAGGTCCAATGTTGGATGTTCTGAACACTGAAAACTTGCTCCTTTATCATTATTCTTCGAGGATGCCTCAGAAAGAAGTTGCGGTGCTGTAGCTGTTCACCACTGATAGGGAAGTGCATACTGTGAAGAACCATCTGTAAACCAGCTCCCAATCTTCTCTTTCTCTTTTTACTGATTGTAGGAAACTCCCCATGAGACCACAGGTGCAAGCTGAGAGAGAGAAGGTAGTTTAGCAGGAGTGGGGACTGTGAGTATTTGGATCACTTCTTCAAGTAACTTATCTGTAATCTTCAGGGCCAATTCAGGGCCAGTCATATATATGCCACTTCCATTTGGCGAGAGATTGCTGCTACGTACACCCAACATTATGGTTTGGTGGATCAGATAACATCCAGTTTATGATAGGCACTCAGGCTACATGGTAACTTGATGGCCTAATTTAAGAATTCAGGCCAGGAGAAGTTTCTCAAAAGGAGAGCACTTATCTATAGAGAACCACAGATCTTTACTCCAAAACCCTAAGAGCCAACATTATAGTTCATAAAGGTTTGCTAAAGGCTCCAAACAACATTCCTATCTGCCACTGGCAGTGGTTGGAGCTACTGAATCACACGGCCCAAGTGGCTGATGAGTTTATATAGCATGGTGAACCTGTTGCAATCTTCTCTTTGTCTTTGCTCCATTGAAAATTAGCAACTTTTTGGGTCATTCAGTAAGGAAGCTGGAGGAAAACAATCAAATGAGAAAATCTGTTGTTTTCAGAATGCAAACCGGTCCCCTAGGTACTATACCCCTTAGTTATGGAAGTGGCCAGGCAGATACTTATTTTTCATCTTATAAAGGCTACCTTAATATGTTTATACCAATGTACTCCAGTAGATGACTATGAACTTTTGTTGGATTTATTTCCCACTATCTGACACAAAAATGTCTTGCTGATAAATCTGGTATAGTTGCTACTTCTTGCTCATTAGTTCGAATCAGCATGAATTCAATACAATAGACCACTGCTATACCTAATAAATTGAAAAGGCAATCAAGATTCCTATGAACTGAAGAATGAACTAGGGTTGAAGAGAAGATGTACTCCTAACTTAAAACTATGAAAAGAATTAAATGCTAAAAGCAAACTGCCTTTGTTGATTTTTAAGATGGGGGGAGGGGAGGAGGGAGGGGGCCGGGTGGTGGCACACCCAGTTGACTGCCCATATTACAATGCACAAGGACCCAGGTTTAAGTCTCAGGTCCCCACCTGCAGGAGGGAAGAAGCTTCAAAAGTGGTAATAGCGGGCAATGCGTGACTCTCTCCCTCTCCATCCCCTTTTACTCTCAAGTTCTTTCTGCCTCTAGCCAATAAATAAACAGCTTTTTAAATTTATTATTTTTACCAGAGCATGGCTCAGCTCTGGCTTATGGTGGTGCTAGGAATAGAACCTGGGACTTCTTGCATAACCATTATGCTAGCTCTTCAATCCAATAAAATAAGATATTAAAACATGAAGATGAAGGGAGGGGAAAAAAAAGAAAAAGAAATAGCAGCTGATTCTTTACCAGGTACCAAGGGATGTGTTAGTTGCCTCAAGCAATGAAACTGCAGCAGCTGCAACTGGAGTCACTATCTGGATAACTTTACAATAATCACTGTGACTCTCCAAGAAATATGTCTTCCACACAGGTCATATAAGTAAGTTAAGTAAGAATTTGTTGGAGATGATGAATTCTGCATTCTGAAAACCTTTTATTTTTAGGGGGTTTGTTTATTTATTCGATAGAGACAGCAAGAAATTGAGAGGGGAGGGAGAGATAGGGAGGGTGAAAAAGACACACCTGCAGCACTGGCAAAGCTTTCCCCCTGCAGGCGGGCATTGGGGGCTTGAACCTGGGTTCTTGAGCATTTTAACATGTGCACTCAACCAGTTGTGCCACCACCTGCCCCCATTATTAAAATTCTTGATAGCTTTAGTACTAGCAGTCCTTGCAGCACTGAAGTATTACCTTTAGTTTATTATTTTCCTAGGTTTGAGGTCTTTCCACCATAATAGGCCTATCCATAGGTGAGGAACTCAACATAGGTATTTTGACAGTTTCTGAGGACATTACCCCAACTATGCATTTTACAATTGGGTTTTAAAAGCAGGATGTGTTTGAGAAAACACTCCTCACTCACACTGTGAGGTCGACCTGTAATAGAATTCTTCTGTCTACCTGAGCCCTATAAATCCCTATTCTAATTCCTGGACCAGATTGACATTTTGGATCTCTTAGAATAAGTGCCACTTCTGAATGCCTAGTAGTCTTGTATTTCTGGTCTACTTAGTGCTGATTTTTTTTTTCTTTCAGATTTTTATGCCTGAAAAAGACATATTTACCTATCACGTTAAAATAAAACCTCTTAAGTTATGAAATCACCTTTGGTTTTAAAAGATATATTTTTTTTACCAGTTATAGAATTCAAGCTAGAAATTGATTTGTGACTTGAGCTCTTTATAACAAAAGGTATACTCTGTATTCATCTCTCTTTAATATACTTTTTTGTTTGTAGTTTTCCTTTTCTTTCCTTTATCAGCACATTGCTCAGCTTTGACTTATGGTGCCACAGGAGGTTGAAACTAGGACTTGAAAAGCCTTAAACAAACATTGGAGTCTCCTTGCATAACCATTATGCCAGCTCCCCCACCCATAATGAGCTTATTTCCTTTAGTCACTTTATATTTTCCCTTTATCATTTGTTTTAAGTAATCTCATGATGATGTGCCTGGGTTTTATTTTTATTCAATAATTTTGAAGTCAGGATTCGCCAAAAAACATAATTATAGATATACAGTAACATTATTATTCATTACTATTATTTATTATGTAGTTTTATTTATTTATTTCAATATTTACTTATTGGATAGAGGCAGAGAGAAATTGAGAGGAGAAGGAAAGATAAAGAGAAAAAAAGAGAAACACCTGTAGGACTGTCCTGCCACTTGTAAAGTTTCCCCCCTGCAGGCAGGTTCTGGGGGCTTGAACCTGGGTCCTTGAGCATGAGATATATGCACTCAACCAGATGTGCCACTACTTGGCCCAATTCCATTATTTTGTAATTACATGCTTTATTTATTTAGATATTTAATCTGTTTTACAAACTCTCCAAGTTTATTAGTGCATGTTAAGTTATCCTAAACTTTATAGATATTAGAGTCATCCTTTCCAGTCTATTTTAGGTGCTTTAGATAATTTCTGATGTTTCATATTCAGGTCCATTAGCCTTTTCTACTTTATTTAATACCTTCAAATGTATGTTTATCTCATATACTGTGCTTTTCATCTGTTAGCCTATGTATCTTTCATGTCTCCATTTAACATATTTATTCTTGTATATTTATAATATAGTTAAAATGAATTTTTTGGCTTAGGTATTAATTCTATCATTGGTACATGTCCTTCTTTGTTTTAACTGATTTTCCTCATTATAAATTAGTAAATGTTTCAATGTATTACTGTGCTTTAAGTGAAAGACTTGTAAAGTACCTTGAGGCATTTAATATCAACCTGTACAAACTGAAGACACCAGTAACAGTATCAGGATTAAATTTCAAATAAAAAGATGCAGTTCCCTAAAACAAAATACAGAAGTTTATATACTAAGTTTTGAAACCAGCTTCCTAAGTTGGAGAAAGCAAGAAGGAAAATAAAGTATTTATAGATGCATATATAGGCCTTCCTGCTTCTGGCCAGGAAAACAGTTCCTATATGACTATAAAAATATTTTACCTAGAATTTTGGGCACAGTATGTTATGGAAAGTATCACATATAGATATGTTATGGCTTCTTTAAGGCAATGATTTTGATCTTTACTTCTGTAGAAGTTGACTAAGATAATTAAGGCCAGGGAAGAACGGAAGCAACAAAAACTTCAAAGAATTACAAACAAAAACTAAGATTCTAAAGAAAAGGAGAACACAAAATAGGCTCTAGTACCAGAACAAACGCATTTGGAAGATTATACAAAGATTTCTCCTTTGGATTTCATGATAGCATTATTTAATAAGCAAAATATGAACCTTATGAAAGAATTCAGTTAGTTCTAAGCTCAGTATTATAGTAACTTTGATGATTGGGTATAGAGCTTTGCTTTGTTGATTGTTAATAACTACAATAGTATTTACATGCTATAAACTTTTTACAAATAAATGACTTAGTTATTTGCAGTTTTACAGATTATAAACTCAAATGAAAATATGGAAAACTTATATTCAGTATTTCTATTCAAATAATGGGTTAAGTTTGGTTCCTATTACAGAGAAATTAAGAATTCCAAAAGTCAGAGTTATCCTCTGGGTGAAAAGTAGACTCTGACTTAAAAAAGATATAACTGGGGGTCAGGCGGTGGCGCAGTGGGTTAAGCGCATGTGGCGCAAAGCGCAGGGAACGGAGTAAGGATCCCGGTTCGAGCCCCCGGCTCCCCACCTGCAGGGGAGTCGCTTCACAGGCGGTGAAGCAGGTCTGCAGGTGTCTATCTTTCTCTCCCCTTCTCTGTCTTCCCTTCCTCTCTCCATTTCTCTCTGTCCTATCCAACAACGAATTGCGTCAACAAGGGCAATAATAATAACCACAACGAAGCTACAACAAGGGCAACAAAAGGGGTAAAAATGGCCTCCAGGAGCAGTGGATTCATGGTGTAGGCACTGAGCCCAACAATAACCCTGGAGGAGGAAAAAAAAAAAAAAAGATATAGCTTATCAATCTATTACTATTATTACAGTTAACATTATTTTTGTCACTGGGGTTTCACTGCTCTGGGCTGACTTTTTTAGAGATGAAAAATGAGACTGAGACAAACAGAAAGACAACCCAGAATGAAGTTTCTGCCACTGCAATGGGGGCTAAAATTTGAAGTAGGGTCATACACATGGAAAAGTAGGCACTTTCTAAGGTGGGTTGTGTTGCCAACCTTATTTTAGCTAACCTTTAAGAAGAAAACCATTTATGACCTTCATAAAGCAAAATAATATAACTGATGATTTCTCATTTCTGAATCTTTCTTTTTACTTATAGCTTTGGAATGCTAATAATTTAATATCTAATGTTATTCTTCAGCTGCTTTGATTTACCTAGTCTTTTCATTCTATTATCAGTCTATGACAATAATTTAATTTACTGATAGTTTATAGTAAGTAGCTTACTAGTATTTTCCCAACTGACATAAAATTTGAATTGAAAGTATTTTCTAAGAACACCTATTAAATAATGAAAGTATATGCGCAAATAACCTTGATACTGTTCTCTAAGAAAGAAGATAATATGACATAAATGCATTTGTGTAAGTACAAAGAAAAATAATATTTACATATAAACCATATTTAGTCATGAAATGTGTAAAGTGCAATACTGAGTTAGTTTCTTCTATACCTGTAAAATGTCAGCAGGATTTTCTTTTGCTGATGCCACCAACAAAGTATGCCCATTAATGATTCCTTCTGCCAAGAAATAGTTGAAGAGCATAGGAGAGTAAGTGTTGTATTTATCCTCTTCTGCAAAAAAGAAAAAAATATATAGTCAAGATTATTTAGTATATCATAAACCAAATATACTCAAGGTATTTACAATTTTCTCCTTGGCATAAGCTTATAAGGTGGGCAGTAATTATGTCTTACAAAGATATAGCTAGCTAGGCTATGAAACTTGTATAGTCAATGGCATGTACATTCTTTTAACAGTTATTTTTCTCATTCCAAGATCAGTGTTCCTTGACTTTGACAAATAAAATTTATAGGGTTATATAAAGCAAATGATTTTTTTCTTCATTAAAACTTTTTTTCCATTTTGTTGCTCTTGTTGTTCTTATTATTGTTGGATAGGACAGAGAAAAGTCGAGAAATAAGGGAAAATCAGAGAGGGGGAGAGAAAGTAGACACCTGCAGACCTGCTTCACCACTTGTGAAGCAACCCTCCTGCAGGCAGGGAGCTGGGGCCTCGAACCAGCATCCTTATGCTGGTCCTTGTGCTTTGTTCCACGTGAGTTTAACCTGCTGCACTACTGCCTGGCCCCTATTTGTTGTATTTTAAGTCAGGATATTTGCAAAATCACCTCATCGCTTTCACCGGCTAGTTACTTAAAATAGTTCCTGGTCCAGATTAGGTAAACAAATCTTTGAGAACCTCTTCTCAAGGCTAGGTGAGAAGGTCAGCGTGCTGTAGAGCATCTTATTAACTTTCACAGTAGCATCTAATACACATAATTGAATTTTATTACCTTAGTATTAGGAAAATACTTAAGAAATATGGGGGGGGGGGGCGTTGGCACCTGGCTAAGTGCACATAGTACTATGAGGAAGGAACAGTGCAAAGACCTGGGTTCCCTACCAGCTGGGGGTTGCTTCACAAACAGTGAAACAGGTTTGTGGGTGTCCTTCTCTTCCTATCTCCCCTTCCTCTCTCAATTTCTCTCTGTTCTATCAAATAAAAATAGAAGGAAAAAAATGATCACCAGGAGCAGTGGATTCATAGTGCCAGCACCGAGCCCCAGTGACAACCCTGGAGGGGAAAAAATTATATCTATTTAGCCCCCAAACATTATCTTTATATCATCACACCTACTATCATTTGGTACAAAATTCTATCTCCCTAATTTCCTCCCTCCATGCCTCCCTTTTTTGTTCACATTTATGTAATAGTTAACAACCTATTTTCTCAAAGAGTTCTATGTGGCAGGACAAACTAGTAGAGGGAATATCACTTATTTAGGGAAGAGAAAGAAAAAAAAATGCTTCAAGCTGAAAATTACCATTTTTGTATAACAAAATAGGGTATTGTACATTAAGGATCTAATTAATCAATTTAGTGACTCCCCAAAACACTGGGCAAACACACTACAGAACTGCCAAAAAGCAAATGTAGTTTTGGCCTGATGAGCTGTCATATCAAGGTGGAATTATACTTGTTTATTATATCTCCATGGTGCAGAATGAAGACTGATGGGCAGAAATAGCAGAAGTATCATTTCCCCCCTCTTTTTATTTACAATACAAATGAGCTTCCCCTATTATTCTGCTGAGACTTCTCTCAAAGTTATCAATGACTTTCCAATTGTTTTAGTGGACACTTAAAAATGCTTATTTCATTTGTCTATGTTATTACTATTCACAAATTTATTCTCTACTTCTTCATACACATCCACTTTTTTATGACATACCTTGCTCCAAGTTTCTATAAGGAAATTTAAAATTTACAGTGATCAACATAACATTTGAAGAAGGAAGTGAGAGGATGGATGAGAAGATATGTTTAAAGTGAATTAGCACTGACTGATCAAAGCAGGCATAATGATAGAACTTAAAGAAATTGACTAAGTTAAGGTCAACAGGGAGAACTGAAAAGTCATAGGCAAGGATATATAATGAATGATCAGATTTTCATATCAGTAAGTTCATTGTGGTCATAGCAAAAAAATACACACACACACATACTATATATATATATATATATATATATATATATATATATATATATATATACTAAAGCAAGAAAGCACAGAATTTAAGAAGCTGTTCTAACAGCAGGTGGTGGCATATCTGCTTAACTGCACATGTTACCATGCGCAAGCACCTAGGTTCAAGCCCCCAGTAGAACTCACCTGCAGAAGGAACATTTCATGAGTGGTGAAGCAGCACTTTAAGTCTTAGTCTCTCTCTCCACCCCCCCCCCCAATCAAATAAAAAAAAATAAGAAATAAATGTTAATAATATTTTCAGTGAGAGGTACCATCTGAATTAAGTTTGTGATAATAAGAATAAAGAACAGACAGAATTTAAAATTATTTAAAGGGTTAGAAACTTTCAGGTCCACTGACTAGCATTAATATTTTCTACGTTAGAATGCCTCTTTAAAAAAAAAAATTACCTTTATTTATTTGCACAGAGCCAGCCAGAAATCAAGAGGGAAGGGGGTGATAGAGAGGAAGAGAGACAGAGAGACACCTGCAACACTGCTTCACCACTCACAAAGCTTTCTCCCTGCAGTTGGGGACTGGGGGCTCGAACCCAGGCCCTTGTGCATTGTAACATGTGTGCTCAACCAGGTACACCACCACCTGGCCCCTGGCTCTTCTAAAATCTGCTGATATTTTCTCTTATGCATAATTTTCTACCAGTACGTTACCCCTTTCACTTCATTTCCTCTCCATACTGTAACTCAAGTCTTTTCTATGCCTATTACATCTGTATAGCACCTGCACTTTACATATGAATCATTCAGTAATTGTATATGCACACAGCATCCAGTTTAAATTCATAAAAGTGAAAAATTCAAGATTTACACCTCCTAATAGTACAGAACATATTATATACGCTTAAATGCTTCGGGGGGAAAGGTTAGGTAGTTTACAAGGAAATCACTAATCATTTTGTCCAGTTTTGGTTCTGTAACAAAGCTGCATTGCAGAAAAACAGAAATACAAAATACAGTAATACAAAACAGGAATTTACAATATTGTTCCTTTCAAAAGTCAGGAAATAAACATTTCAGGTTTATGGACACCAGTCTCTCATATGAGGATTCAACTGTCCTTGCAGCACAAAAAGAAGTCGCTGACAGGGGAAGCAATTACAGAAGCCAGAACTTCCACCTTCTGCATCCCACAATGACCTTGGGTCCATACTCCCAGAGGGTTAAAGAATAGGAAAGCTATCAGGGGAGGGGATGGTGTTGGTATGCATGAGACCCCTTCTGTTTCATTTGGTTTAAATCCCCCCTGCTTAACACTATTTTATTTACATAACCACTGTTAACAAGTTCCACCCTCCCTCCAGGGCATTTGTGGTTCAGTGATAGGATTCTTGCCTAATCTGCCCCCTCTTTGTCACACTCTGATTTTCACCAATCACTTTTCTCTCCACCCTCTCTATGTCACATCCTGTTTCTACCCTACTTGGGAAGTATATATAAAGACAGCATTATGAGTTTTAGAGTACTTTACCTTGAGTTTAGCTTAGCTCGTCTTAGATTGTGCTGCGTCCTGCATGAATAAAGAGATACTGCCTACAGCTCAACTATGAGTCCCTGGTCGTCTGTTACCTGCCCGGGAAGCCAGCCCGGCGAAAACAACCTAACCCGTCAAAAACAACAGGATGGGATACGGAGATCTGGTGGTGGGAATTGTGTGAAGTTGTGCCCCTCTTATCCTATGGTTTTGTTAATGTTTCCTTTTTTAAATAAATTTAAAAAAAGAAAAAAAAAGAAGTTGCTGACAATCTACAAATAAATAAGCATATGTTCTCGGAAAGCTTTATTTATAGATTGATCACCAGCTAGCAGGCTGAAGATGGCAACCTGTAGATAAGAAAACTGCTCCGAATGTGTTGTATGATATACTAGAAAAACATCGCTCAGTAAACAAACAAAAAAAATTAGCAACTTGTCTCTAAGAGTTTGTGAGCACTATGGTGGCTCTCACTGGGAGAACGAGGGCACAGGACTTTGGTAGTGGATTAGGAGTGAAGTCTTACAATCTTAGCTGCAGTCTTACAATCTTAGCTACTACTATTAATCACATTTTTTTTTAAATGGCTTAAGAAAATGAAAAAATCTTACTAAAGAAAGTTTAAGCTAACAGACAAGAAAATACTACAATACCCTCTGAGAGAAATGAAAGTGCTTTATGGTTGCTATCCATGGAGTAATAGCATAGGGAAACTCTGCGAAGTGTGGTGACACCCCATGATTTCTGTTTCTTGGTATTTGTACTTTTGTGCATAATCTAATTACCTTGAATGTGGGTATGACTTGTAGCTTACTTCTAACCAAAAGAACATGGCAGAGGTGATAGAATTTTATTTGTCTTATACAAGATCACAAAATTTTGCTAGGAGACTTTTTTTTTTTTCTCTAGCTGATTCTGAAGAAAAAAGATGCAATGTGGTGAGTTACCTTCTGGAGAAAGAGTCTCTTACTAACAGTCAGCAAGGAACTATATGCTGCTAATTACCCTGTGGGTCTGGGAAAAGATATGTCTTCTGCCAGGTCTTCAGCTAAGACCACAGATCTGGCTGACATTTTCACTAATGGTTTGCTGAGTTCTTGATTTACCTGTGTTTGGCCATCTAACAGAAGTTTTGAGATAATCTATGTGTTGTTTTTAAGCTGTTACATTCTAGATTTGTGTTAGTAAGATTACACAGCAATAGATAACTAGCATAATGGTACAATCCTAACTAGTTGCAATTCTCTAGTGGTGTGTCATATATCTCATTCTAGAACTAAAATGACATGACTAACATATATTGACCTAAAACTAATGCATTCATGATGTTACATAATACATGGTTTAATAACAGACAATTCTCTTAAATCTTTGTTGTGTTCAATGTCTCTGTAAATCAATCAAGGTCTTTTAGCTAAAAGTAAGCAGTGTAAATTATATAGCTACATCATCCCTTAACTTAAAATATAATCTTTATTTATTTATTTATTGGATAGACAGACAAAATTGAGAGGGAAGGTGGTGATAGGGAGGAGAAAGATAGACACCTTCAACATTGTTTCCCACTTGCAAAGCTCTGCTCCTGTAGGTGGGGACTGGGGTCTTGAACCCAGGTCTTTGCACGTTGTTACATGTGTGCCGAACCAGATGTGCCATACCCCCCCCCCCGCCTTTTTAAATCACTGCTGGGGTGTCACCACACTGGGCTGACTTTTCAGAAGGGAAGAAGAAACCACAGTCCCAAATCTTCCTCCTGGGTGCGGGGAGGCCAGTCACCTGGGATGTGCACATGATGATGCAGGCATCCTCCCAGAAGAGCTAGCAGGTAGGCCCTCAAGGTTGATTTGGCCTCCAAATTCCCTCTTATATGAAACTGTCATAAAACAATTTATATACAGTAGATTGACAAAGCAATCCAGTACTACAGAATAGAACAGGTTTTAGTATAATTTCACTGGAATACTACTCAGCTATGAAGAATGATGAGGTCAGGGGCCAGGCAGTGGTGCACCTGCTTAAGCACACTCATTACAATGCACAAGGGCCCAGGTTCAAGCCACTGTCCCACCTTCAGGTAGAAAGCTTCACTAGTGGAGCTAGTCCGCAGGTGTCTATCTCTTCCTCCTCTCTCAATTTCTCTCTGTCTCTATCCAATAATAAATCAATTAAGTTTTTAAAAAGAATGATAAGGTCACTTTCTCCAATTCATTTTAGATGGAGCTTGAAGGAATCATGTTACGTGAGATAAACCAGGAAGAGAAGAATGAATATGGGATGATCTCACTCATGGGCAGAACTTAAGAAAAAATAGAAAAAGGATAGAAAGGATAGAAAAAGGAAACACAAAGTACAACTTGGACAGTTTGGTGTACTGCACCGAAGCAAAGGACTCTGAGGAAGAAAGAAAGGAAGGGGGTGGGTGGGAAAAGATGCTTTCAAGTCCCGGTACATGAGGAAAAAGCACCTACATTGGGGGTGAGAGTGTTTTGCAGACACCTACCATGACAAGATGAGAAATTTTATCCATGTGCCAACAACTGTCTGTAAACCATTAACCTCCCAATAAAAACAAAGAAATAGAGATGTATAATTTCAAAATAACTAATTTTTTAGTTTCTTGGAAAATGGCCTTTTATATAATTATTTATACTTATAATTTGCTGTATTCAAAAGGTCTCTAGTAGACCTGCCCAGAGTTTTCTGGCAGGGGACACTAAGTGTTTCCATAGTTACACTTAACAAAGGCCAAATGTACTAGTCTATTAATTCTACTTTCATGCAGACCCTTACACACAACATGCACTGGCAAGTGAGATCTACTTCAAGAAAGTGGTTGAAGTATTAACCATCTCTAATAAAAACAGGACTGCAAATTATTTTCATGTTTTAATTTTTTTCTCTTCTGGAAAAAGCTTTCAACGATGAATAATATAGCAAAGCTTTAAGCTCCTAACCACTGACTTAAGTCTCCATACTTACTTTCCTTGGGGAACTATTCATCCATTTCTTAAAGCAGATTTCATCTATTGTATAAATTGTATTGACTGAGAAATGGAGAAAAGTAAAGAACCTGGCATAAGACAGTCTGCTAATCCTGTCTTTCAGAGAAATGTAAAGATGCCTCCAAATTTTCTTTTTAGTTTTTCTAAAGAAAACAATAGATGATAAAATAATATTTACCTAAGTTATACAGACTGTTAGACATCCTCCACACTCTAAAGAAGGAAGATTCAAAATACTAAGTTTAAATAAAAACTAGACCACAAAAGAAGGCCTTTCCTTTATGTCTACTATATCCTTTTATTCAAGTATTAATTCATTAGTTATCGAGCATCTAATGTAATACATAGATATCTTATCAAAGATAAGCTTTAAAAAAGCCTCTTACTATATTGTAGTTTTTCTTGGGTTTTTCCTTGTTACTGTGTAGAAATCTGCTTAGTTACTCCAGGTCATTATGCACATATTCTGCCTCATGTAACCATAAACAAAGTCACTCAGTTTTTTGATGCTATACACCAATGTCTCCCTTCAGATTCTGGTAAAATGAGCCTCTTTCTTAACTGTTCGTTGCAATTTAGACTTTCTCTCTTTTTTTAATTTCTTGATTTTTGTATTATCTTTATTTACTTATTGGGTAGAGACAGTAAGAAATCCAGAATGAAGGAGGTGAGAGAGAGGGAGAGAGACAGAGACACCTGCAACACTGCTTCACCACTCACAAAGCTTTCCCCTTGCAGGTGAGAAGTGTGGGCTTGAACCAGGGTCCTTGTATTGTACATTGTAACGTGTGGGCTCAACCAGGTACGCCACCTGCTGGCCCCCAATTTAGATTTTCTCTAATCTGCTTCTCAAATTTCTTGTAGCTGTTGCTCAATGCCTGATTAAAATGTCACTCTAATTTGTTATCTCTATTTTATTTTCTGTGAAAGTACTTCCAAAATACCAAAATTTGTTGTGAAATAGCATTGCAAACATTTGCAAAATATAACTGTCTACTTCAAAAATTCAGGTGAGGGTTAGCAAACTAGCTCACTTGGAATGTGCAATTTGAGGGTAGCTCCTACCACAATGAAGGAAATCTGGTTTCTTTCAAACCAGTCTCCATTTGAAAAAGTCATTCAGGAGTGGTGAAGTTCTGGTGATAACAAACAAAAACTTCAAGTGAATCTAAAAACTACTACACACATATACATGTTAAATTACATTCCTAAAATCATATTTTAAAAATATTTTTATTACTATTTATCTAACATTGGTCTGTAAAATTTAAAGTCATAATATTATGAACCAATGATGACAAAAAAAAATTAAAATAAAGAGTAGGAAGACAGCACAATGGTTATGGAAAAGACTTTGATGCCTGAGGCTCTGAGGAGTGGGGGGGGGAAGCTAGCATAATGGTTATGCAAAGTGACTCTCATGCCTGAGGCTCCAAAGTCCCAGGTTCAATCCCCCACACCACCATAAACCAGAACTAAACAGTGCTCTGCTACAAACAAACAAACAGCTGAGAGCAGAGGAGATAGCATACTGGTTATACAGAAGATTCTCATGCCTGAGGCTCTGAAGTCCAGGGTTCAATCCTCAGCACCACTATACGCCAGAGCTGAGCAGCGCTCTGATCTTTCTCTATATCTCTCTCAATCTTTAAGCAAAACTAAAATAAATGTTATACAGCCAGTCTGAGCAGTACTCCGGTATCAATAAAATAAAATGAAATAAAATATAAATGTTTGATAGTATTCAATCCGCGAATGGTGAGGGCAAACATTATTCCTAAAACTATTGAAATATGAGGAGATAAATCTTTTGGGAGGGCAATCCAGTAATATCTAAATCTGAAGATGTCTCCATTAAGCAATTCTGTATCTTGGAACTGATTCTACAGATACATATGCAAATATTATATACAAAACTATGATTATACAAATATATACAAAACTATGATTATGCACAATGACGTAAAAAAAAGGATTCAAATTTGTCAGTAGAGACCTATTTCAATAAATTATGGTTCAGCCACACAATAAAAGCCCATGTATATAGGGGTCATGTGGTAGCACAGCGGGTTAAGCGCACATGGCGCAAAGCACAAGGACCGGTGTTAAGGATCCCGGTTCAAGCCCCCAGCTCCCCACCTGCAGAGGAAAAGCTTCACAAGTGGTGAAACAGGGCTACAGGTATCTCTGAGCCCTTCCCCACTAGGAAAAGAAAGAGATCAGGCTGGGAGTATGGATTGACCTGTCAACGCCCATGTTCAGCATAGAAGCAATTATAGAAGCCAGACCTTCCACCTTCTGCAACCCACAATGACCTTGGGTCCATACTCCCAGAGCATTAAAGAATAAAAAAGTAGTAGTGGGGGGCAGGAGGTAGGGGTAGAACAGCGGATTAATTGCACTTGGTGCAAAGTGCAAGGACAGGCATAAGGATCCCAGTTGGAGTTCCAGGCTCCCCACCTGCAGGGGGTCGCTTTGCAGGAAGTGAAGCAGGTCTGCAGTTGTCTTTCTCTCCCCCTGTCTTCCCTTCCTCTCTCCATTTCTCTCTGTCCTATCTAACATTGACAACATGAATAACTACAACAACAATAAAAAGACAACAAGGGCAATAAAAGGGAAAATAAATAAATAATTTTTTTAAAAAATCGGTAAGAATCTTGCTATGTGCTTGGGGTCTCTAATACTAACCCACATGTTAAAAAAAAAAAAAGTAAGAAAGCTATCAGGGGAGGGGATGGGATACAGAGTTCTGGTGGTGGGAATTGTGTATAGTTGTACCCCTCTTATCCTATGGTTCAGTCCATGTTTCCTTTTGATAAATAAAAAAAAAATTAAAAAACTAGCACTTATGCCGTTCTCAACTTTGACACCATCTTCCCAGACACTATTTTTTAGATCAACTGCTAGTTATCAAATTCCAGCAAAAATTACCAAAGTCATAGGCCCCTAGAAGCATACCAAAAACAGACTTCCTGACTTCTTTCCACCCTACAATCCCTAATTCCCATCTGCTCTATTCCTACTTTTTGGTTTCTGTTTATTAAACATTTTGTACTGCTTAATTAATATCATGCTGCCTTTCAGACACCAAGTTCAAGATGCTACTATGATTTCATCCTTTCCTCAACAGTTGACTTCACCAAATACTTCCTAGAACCTCACCTCTCCAGAGCCCTACCCCACTAGGGAAAGACAGAAACAGGCTGGGAGCATGGATTGACCTGCCAACACCTATGTTCAGTGGAAAAGCAATTACAGAAGCCAGAACTCCTTCCCTCTGGGCCGTATAAAGAATTTTGGGGGAGTCAGGCTGTAGCACAGCAGGTTAAGCGCAGGTGGCGCAAAGCACAAGGATAAGGATCCCGGTTCGAGCCCCGGCTCCCCACCTGCAGGGGAGTTGCTTCACAGGCGGTGAAGCAGGTCTGCAGGTGTCTCTTTCTCTCCTCCTCTCTGTCTTCCCCTCCTCTTTCCATTTCTCTCTGTCCTATCCAACAATGACAACAATAATAATAACTACAACAATAAAACAACAAGGGCAACAAAGGGAATAAATAAATAAAATAAATATTAAAATAAAATAAATAAATAAAATTAAAAAAAAAAAGAATTTTGGTCCATACTCCCAGAGGGCTAAATGTTAGGGGGTGATGACCAGAGGGCACTGAATTCCAATTTTATCAGGACTCAGGGTGGGGAGGCAGGAAAGACACTCAGAAGTATTAGGTGTATGACTCAGAAAGGCAGAGAAAGAAGAACCATAGAAAAAGAGGGGGGATGGGATGGGACACTGTCTTTTGGTGGTGGGAATGGTGATTATGTACACTCCTATTAATTTGTAGTCATAGAAATTTTTTTTTTTAAATTAAAGGAAAATGGGGGGCAAACATATAAATATATATTGGTGGCTGTAGAAATAATAGCCAACCCATATCTGTGATCCTGGAGGAACTACTGCAGTTTCCAATGAAGGAAATGAGGACACGGAACTCTGGTGTTGGGGATGGTGTGAAATTATATACCCGTTATCTTATAATTTTGTAAATTAATATTAAATCACTAATAAAATAAATTTTAAAATGTCAAAAAAAAATTGGCACTTAATGTTGCTATGAAAAAAACCTGTGGTTGCCTTACCGGGCCACACCAACTGATTTCATGGGCCTTATAAGCACTGTGGGCTGGCCATTCCCCAACCTGTTTGAAATGATGAATGGTATAAAGACGTTATAAAATGTGTTCATTTAACTTCTTAGTAAACACTCTCAGGGGTCAAGGGAAGTGGTGGTGGATAGATAGCTCACTGAGTAGGGTGCATTACATGGGGAATACCACAATAGTACTAGGGGAAGCTCCAGTATTGTGGGTTTTTTTTTTCCCTTCCTGTCAGTCAGTTTCTGTCTTAAAGCAAAAGTTGCAACCAGTCAATGCCCATGTTCAGCGGGGAAGCAATTACAGAAGCCAGACCTTCCACCTTCTGCAACCCACAATGACGTTGGGTCCATACTCCCAGAGGGATAAACAATGGGAAAGCTATCAGGGGAGGGGATGGGATATAGAGATCTGGTGGTGGAAATTGTGTGGAGTTGTACTCCTCTTATCGTACTGTTTTGTTAATGTCTCCTTTTTAAAGTAAATAAATACATAAATAAAAAAGCAAAAGTTGGCTTGGAACAGTATAATTAGCCATGTCCAAATCCTCAGCAACACCCCCCAAAAAAAAATATATATGTGTGTGTGTGTGTGTGTGTGTGTGTGTGTGTGTGTGTGTGTGTGTTATGGACCAAGGAGATAGCTCTGCTATGGAATAGCCACTTCACTTGCACAAAGGGATTTGACCTTGAGGCATAAGGGAGCATCAAGAAGAAATTAGTGGTGGGGTGATGTTGTTTTCTCTATGTCTCATTCTTAGTGAAAAAAGGAAAATTGGACTATGGTGGTAGCTCAGTAGCAATGGACAGGAGTGGCATGGGCTTCACCAATGCAAAAATAAAGCCTATAATCCTAGGCTCACAAGCTAGCTCACTTGGGAAGTGTGCTTTGCCATGTGGACAAAAGAGGTTTGAATCTGACCCCTGTCTCCCACTGTCTCTCTGAAAAAGTCAGCAAAGGGCAGTGAAGTCTCAGAGAAGACCACAAAAATAACCAGTATTAAAAATTTAATATCCAGAGTTGGGAACTAGACCTTAAGCAAATATTCAGAGAGTTAGGTTCTAAACCATAGGTAAATGTCCAAAAATTATACTGTAATCACCAAAGCAAATGATCAATAAGAATGGGGTAAATATTTTGTAGCCGAGAATAAGTAGGTATTAATAGTTGGGTTCTGAATATATAATGATTGAACACAGAAGCAAAATGATTAAACAACATGATTTTTTTTTTTTACACCATTACACTACATTTTTGTAGTAATAGGCTGCACTATGCAAGCAATTTTTTGTTTGTTTGGCCAAGAGAGTTATTGCTGGGGCTAGATGCCTGCAAAATTAATCCACCACTACTGAAGGCCTTCCCATCCCCACTTCTCTCTTTTCCTCATTTTTACTACATAGGACAGAGAGAAATTGAGAGAGAAGGGGGAGATAGAGGGGGAAAAAAGACAGATACCTGAAGATGTGAAGTGTCTCCCCTGCAGGTGGGGAATGGGGGCTTAAAGCCAGGTCCTCCTGCTTTACCATGTGTGCCACAGCCCAGCCCCCTGCAAAGTAATCTTTAACAAATACTGCACAACTAACACTTAGTAGTTTATACATATTGCTTTACAATTCTGAAGACGTAACTTTTGTCCGAGAATAATGCTAATAGTATAAAATAACTACTGTAGTAATACACTTTCTACTCTTACAAAAGGTAAAATATTTTCAGCTATACAGAATTTTAGTTCTTGTTCTCTTATTAGCTGTGATATTGAGAAGTTACTTTATCACCCTACATCTCATTTTCTAATAAATAAAATGGGAGATAAAATGGATTCCATGTAGTACCTTACAAGACTGCTGTATCAAATGAAAACTAGTATAAGGGAGTCAGGCGGTAGCACAGCGGGTTAAGCGCAGGTGGCGCAAAGCACAAGGACTGGTGTAAGGATCCTGGTTCCAGCCCCCGGCTCTCCACCTGCAGAGGAGTCGATTCACAAGCAGTGAAGCAGGTCTAAAGGTGTCTTTCCCTCTCCCTCTCTGTCTTCCCCTCCTCTCTCCATTTCTCTCTGTCCTATCCAACAATGATGACATCAACAACAACAACAAAAATAACAACAACAATAAAACAAGGGCAACAAAAGGGAATAAATATTAAAAAAAAAAAGAAAACAAGTATAAAGTACTGAATACAAACATGACCCATAGCATGAGTTAAATAAAGGGCAGCTCTCATTACTACTATTATTGTTCTTTAATTATCCAATAGAGACAGAGAATAGGCATGTCTTTTTTGAATTCCTCAGGTTGCTTAATTATTAGACAGTTTATTATCTACATGTCACATTTCATGCACCATAGTTTTGCATTTTAACCATTCTTGGGGCAAATCCCTTTTAAATAAAATAAACATACTTTTGGGACCGGGCAGTGGTGCACCTGGTTGAGGGCACATGTTACCATGAATAAGGATCCAGGTTCAAGCCACTTACCTCCACCAGAAGGATGGAAGCTTCACTAGAAGAATAGTAGTGCTGCATACACTCTCTCTCTCTCTCTCTCTCTCTCTCTCTTCCTCTATATCTCCCCCTTTCCTCTCAATTTATTATTTTTTTATACAAGAAGATGTTTATTATCACTTACTGTTAAGGATATTAAAATCAAAACTACAGTGAGATGTCTCCTAATACCTATGAGGATAGATCGTATAAGACAGATCGAAACACCATGTGGAAGGAATGGAGGAAAGGGTGCTTCACAAGCTTTTGGTAAGGGTGTGAACTGTTTCTCCCCGTATGGAAGATTCACAGTGAGATCCCGATTGATCCTACTATTCCATTTATGGCATCTATCTGAAGAGTGGGAATAAACTCATTGAAAAACTATAAATGTACTCCAAATCTTCATCTGCACTATTCCAGCCTTTAGGTTCATGATTAGCCAACAGTTTATTTGGCTCTATATGTTAACTCTTTTTTTTCAGCCACCAGGTTCCAGATGCTACCATGATAACAACCAGACCTCCATGGAAAGACGATCTCACCAATGTGTCCTGGATCCCTGCTTCCCCAGTGCCTCACCCCACAAGGGAAAGAAAGAGACTGGCAGGAAGTATGGATCGACTTGTCAATGCCCACGCCTACTGTGGGGAAGCAACCACAGAAGCCAGACCCTCCACCCACTGTACCCTACAACGACCCTGGATTCATACTCCCAGAGGGCCAAAGAACAGGAAAGCTACCAGGGGAGGGGACGGGACACGGACTGCTGGTGGTGGGAACTGTGTGGAGCTGCACCCCTCCCATCCCATGGCTTTGTCAGTGTTTCCCTTTTACAAACAAACAAACAAAAAACCTAAATGCACGCCCGTTATTTACTGAAATAATATCTACAGCGTTGTAATGTGCACACAACGTGAAACTACTCAGCTATAAACAAAGATGAAACCTCACCATTTGCAAAAACATGGATGAATCAAGAGGGGATTATGACAAGTGACATGTTGGATAACTCCTATGTAGAATCTAAGAATCCAAAGTCAAAATCAGAGCTTGGGTACAGACAAGGGGGTTGGTGAAGTGTGTGAAGGGAGTCAAGTGTATGGTAGCAGATTGGTGATGACCATGATGTGTCAACAGGACCTGTGGACGTCAAATTATAATGCTGAGACCTAAAACACAATCAACCAAGGTTACTATTTACCTCCATTCACCTGCTCCAGAGCCCATATATCTATTTATATTTAGCACCAGAGCCTGTGTAACCTTTAAGTCCCTATTGGTCAGGTCACATCTGAGGAACACTGCAAGCTGCACTCACTTCAGGACAAGTCTTTTTCAAGTGGCAGGGCAGGATACTCATCAGTCTCTCTTCAGAGACTGGGGCTATTCCTACCATCATTGCTTTATGGTGAGGACAAGGTCTTGGGAGGGCCTAAAGATTTATTTTTGGTTCAAAATATAAGAAAAAAAGTCAGTCCAGGAATAGAATCAGGCATGTCTGAGGTGACTCACAAAACCATACAGAGTTTGAAAAGGAAGAAGGGCAAGCTTCTTGCCTGTAAACTCAAAACCATGGCCTGTGAGTGCTACACAAATAGGAAAACAGAATTCCAGCATTTCAGTTGACAGCAGGACTTACTTCTAGCTTCTCTTTGAACTAGGGTAACCCTGATTGATTGTGTTTTAGGTCTCCTCTCAATTTCTTTGTCTCCATTATATATAGTCATATTTTACTGCTACCTTAAATGAAGTCAGTGAATAGAAAGTAATCTTTTTTATTCCTGGAAATAATTCTGTCTCCATGATCACATTTTACAATCTTAATATATTCAGTCTGGGAGTCAGGCGGTAGCGCAGCGGGCTAAGCACAGGTGGCGCAAAGCACAAGGACCAGCATAAGGATCCCTGTTTGAACCCCAGCTCCCCATCTGCAGGGGAGTCGCTTCACAGGTGGTGAAGCAGGTCTGCAGGTGTCTGTCTTTCTCTCCTCCTCTCTGTCTTCCCCTCCCTCTCTCCATTTCTCTCTGTCCTATCCAACAATGACAACAACAATAATAACTACAACAATAAAACAACAAGGGCAACAAAAGGGAATAAATAAATAAAATAAATATTAAAAAAATATATATATATATTCAGTCTATGAAATTGGGTATACTATAATCAGTTCTGGACACAGTTGAAGAGACAATGGCAGACTATATGGTACTACAAAAGAATAATTCAAAAAAAAAATCAAGGTGGGTGAACAATGGCACATTAAAAAGAAATTTAAGGGGAATCAGGCGGTAGCGCAGCGGGTTACGCACAGGTGGTGCAAAACGCGAGGACCAGCAAAAGGATCATGGTTCAAGCCTCCAGCTCCCCACCTACAGGGGAGTTGCTTCATAAGCGGTGAAGCAGGTCTGCAGGTGTCTATCTTTTTCTCCCCCTGTCTTCTCCGCCTCTCTCCATTTCTCTCTGTCCTATCCAACAATTACGACAACAATAATAACTACAATAATAAAACAACAAAGGCAACAAAAGGGAATAAGTAAATAAATATTTTAAAAAAGAAGTTTAAGAAACTTCATTTAGTGCGAAGATTTGAATGGTATAACTGTTTTCAAATATGTTTGAAAGTGTCATTATGTGAAAAGAAAGGTGGATTGATTCTATATTATCCCAGAGGATAAAACTAGAAACAACAGATTCACTATAGGTATATAGATTTAACACTAATACTATGAATAACTTTCTAACAAGACATTGTCATTAAACAAGAAACTACTGCTTTGTAAAGTAGTAAGTCCTTTAAACTTGAAAATCTGTATTCAGATAGTACTTGAGATGTGATGAGATCAGGCATGGTCAGGGTGGTAAGGCCATATATGTATTTGATATCAGTAAGGGTTATACTAAAGTGATGTATAATATGATTATATAACTATCAAAGCTTACTTCAATTTACAACAGTTGAAGATCTAGGCTTAGAAATAAGGCAAATGGGGTTATAAGTATATTTAAATTAGAAATGGTATAGCTTTAATGATGAAAAACACATGATTTACCAGTTTGCTGCCTTCCTAAAAGACATTAAAATCTGCAATACACAGGATAGACTTATCAGTACAAAAGCCTCTCAAATTAATCAGTGTAATGATAATGCTCTAAATACTAAGAATCTAAAAAAAAATTGGTATTTACTCATTTTTTTTAAGTGAAGTACTAAGAAGCACTATGAATACTTTCATATGTGGTCTAGGGTGGAGGCTCTGAGGTCCAAAGTCCAATCCCCATACCACCATAAGCCAGCTCATAAGAGTTGACCAGTGCTCTGGTTAAAAACAATAATGATAACAATAACCAAATAAGCAAACTAACAAAACTTTTAAAAAGTGTTTAAAAATTCTACGAGATCTACATTTTCATTATTATGTTCTTATTTCACTTTAGGTTCCAATCAACATTTGAATTTAAATTACAGCTTAAGGTAATCATCTGTAATTTACCTTAACTCTTATAGAGAGTTAAATACACAATTTCAAATAGGTAAATTCTGAAATTATTGTGCATAAATGAAAACTGATCAGGAAGAACAAAAATATGTTATACTAACCAATTAGAAGAACTGTTCCAACAGCTAAACCTCCACCTGGAAGTGAAACAAAACCAAGAAGAAAATTTATCTACCTTTTCACACTTATTTAGTATAAAAGTTAGGCTTTCACAGGACAAGTACTTCAATAACTTTAAAATTGCAGATGAGGACAACATTTTAATTACCTTTGCAATACTTTGCTTGAGGTGCTATTATGAAATAATTATACATTGTATATAATTACACAGTATACATTACAATTACTATCATAATATATTCTACTATCCTTTCCCCCGTGATAGGACAATATAGTATTCAATATAATGGTGGCAAAGCCTTCCAGTAATGTTATATTTAGCACTTGTTAGTAAATTAACTCAATTGCCAAGAGCTAAATGTGAACAGTAACTTAACTACTGCAGAAGTAAAACACAGGAAAAAGAAAGGCTATAAATATATATAACTGAAATTCCAATTAAATTTCATCCTCAAATTGATAGTCTTGGAGGAAAAAAAAAAAATGCTGGCAATTGAAACTAAGTCTTTTACCCCATAATGAGTAATACACACAAAGTCTGGATTTGTTCTAAATGTGTTTGGAATTTAAAATAAGCAATATTTTCATCATTTCAAATGAACAGAACATGATCACAAAATATTTTTAATATTACTAGAAATTTTTCTTTGAAATATTTGTTCATTATCATGTACATTAAACTCCAGTTATTTAAAATCAAGTTTTAGAAAATCAATTCTATGCAAATAAAACTTCCAACTAATGATATTATTATTAATTTGTAAAAGTATTATTATTTGGAATTAATACTGCATACATTAACAAATTATTTATATAGATCAAAATGAAATGTATTTAGAGGATATTATTTTTAAAAATTGAGGGCGCGAGGCAGTAGTACAGCGGGTTAAAGCGCACGTGGTGCAAAGCGCAAAGACTGGCTTAAGGATCCTGGTTGGAGCCCCTGGTTTCCCCACCTGCGGGTAAGGGGGGGTGTCAGGTTCCTTCATAGGTGGTGGAGCAAGTCTGCAGGTGTCTGTCTTTCTCTCCCTCTCTGTCTTCCTCTCCTCTCGATTTCTCTCTGTCCTATCCAACAACGACAATATCAATAACAACAATAAAAACTACAACAATAAAACAACAAGGGCAACAAAAGTGAAAAAAAAAATTTTTTTAATTGACAGACAATTTAAGATAATGTTATCAGGGCTTATGTGTATGTAAGAACAAAACTGGGTATTGAGATCACCAAGAAAGATGTTTTCATCAAAAGTTTTTTCCTTTTTTTTTTTTTTTAAGCAGAACACTACTACAAATAGAAAGAATGAAGAATCCAGTGGTACTGGAGGTGGTGTAATGGATAAAGTGTTAAGACTTCCAAGCATGAGGGCCTGAGTTCAATTCCCAGCAGCATATGTACCAGTTATGTCTGGTTCTTTCACGCTCTCCTCCTATCCCTTTCATAAATAAAAAATATATTTCAAAATGAAGAATCTAGAAAATTTACATATGTTGTGTTCAAATATATATATATATTTTTTTTCCCTCCTGTTGTTGGGACTCAATGCTGGCACTGCAAATCCACTGCTCCTGGAGGCCATTCCCCCCCTCCTTTTTTATGGGATAGGACAGAGAAGTTGGGAGAGGAGGGGGCAATAAGGAGAGAGAAAGATAAACACCTACACCTGTTTTACCTCTTGTGAAGGTAAAACTTATGAAGAGTTCCCCCTGCAGATGGGGAGACCCACCTGAATCCTTGCTTGGGTATTAACCTGGTGTGTCACCGCCTGCCCCCCTTTAAGTACACTGTTATAGGAATGAATATCTATTTAATTTCATATTTAAATAAATTATAAGATAAAGTGATACAAGACTCCATAAGATAACAACAGTTATTGCTCACAGTAAAAATGAATCCATATCAAATAATATCGCATCTGCCGATCACAACCTAATCAACGCAACGATTGCCACCTCAACATGCTTCAGCTCAGACTATGTCCAGAGACTTCACGTGTGGAATGACAACCCTTCAGCTTCATTACTCGGGTGAGACCTTTCCTTTCACAGTATACTCTAATTCCATCTCAGGTGGTTCACTTTCTAACAAAGTCCCAAAACCTAGATATACACCAGTTTCTGTGAGAGAGAGCATATGTTCACACGTATCCATAAACTACTGCAAAACATATACCTGAAAGCAGAAGTACACTAGAGTTTGCAGTGAGTATCCCCCTAACACTTCCTCTCCACTATTCCAAGCTTTGGGTCCATGACTGCTCAACAATTTGTTTGGCTTTGTATGTTAACTCTCTTTTCAGTCACCAGGTTCCAGATGTCATCAGGATGCCGGCCAGGCTTCCCTGGACTGAAGACCCCACCAATGTGTCCTGGAGCTCTGCTTCCCCAGAGACCCACCCTACTAGGGAAAGAGAGAGGCAGACTGGGAGTATGGACCGACCAGTCAACGCCGATTTTCAGTGGGGAAGCAATTACAGAAGCCAGACCTTCTACCTTCTACAACCCACAATGACCCTGGGTCCATGCTCCCAGAGGGATAGAGAGTGGGAAAGCTATCAGGGGAGGGGGTGGGATATGGAGATTGGGTGGTGAGAATTGTGTGGAGTTGTACTCCTCCTACCCTATGGTTTTGTTAGTTAATCCTTTCTTAAATAAAGAAAAAGAAAAAAAAGAATAAATAGGAAGAAATCACAACACCGAAGCTCCCTTCCATGCAGTGGGATGATGCTCAAACCTGTTACACAAAGTGAGCTCTTTTGCTAGCCCTAAAAATTGGTCATTCTGAATGCTGGTCACGGAATAAAATGATAATGTATTAGCTATTTATAATCAAGCCTTGTAGGGGTCAGGTAGTGGAGCACCTGGTGAAGTGCTCACATTACAGTGTGTAAGGACACAGGTTCAATCCCTTGGTCCCACACCTGCATGAGGGAAGCTTCACAAGCACTGAAGTAGGGCTGCAAGTGCCTCTCTCTCTCTCTCTGATTTTATTTATTTATTAATGAGAAAGATAGGAGGAGAGAGAGAAAGAACCAGACATCACTCTGGCACATGTGCTGCCAGGGACTGAACTCAGGACCTCACGCTTGAGAGTCCGATACTTTATCCACTGTACCACCACCCGGACCATGCTTTCCATTTCCTTTCTCAATTTTCCTGTCTCTATCCAGTAATAAATAAATAAAAATATATTTGATATGGAGGCCAGCTGGTGGTACCCCCAATTGAGCACACATATTACAGTGCACAAGGCACCAGGGTTCAAGCCCCTGACCCCACACCAAGGGGGAGGGAGCTTCAAGAGCAGTGAAACAGTGCAGCAGGTTTCCTTCTCAATCTCTTTCTCACACTCTTGACTTTACCCTTTCACCTCAAATTTTTTTCTCTATACAAAATAAAAAAGAAATATTAAATTTTTTGACATGTACATATACATATATATACATATGATAGTAAAGTTTCTCCATTCTTCCAAACTTGATTTTGTCATTTCACATTTCTCAAAAATACTTTTATATACATTATTTGATACATTGAAGTTCCAAGTGTATTTTAAACTAGCATAACTTTGAATCCATGACCCTACTAGAAAATAGACAAAAGTGGTCTGGGAGGGAGCGCAGTGGATAAAGCACTGGACTTTAAAGCATGAGGTCCTGAGTTTGATCCCCGGCAGTATGTATATGTACCAGAGTGATGTCTGGTTCTTTCTCTCTCTCCTATCCTTTTAATAAATAAATAAATAAATAAATAAAATTATATATATATATATATATATATATGGAGAGAGATATGACAAAGTTAACCAACTATGATGGGATGTCTTGACAATAGGCAATGGAAGCTAATTTTTAATGTATCTTTGAATTCAATAATTCACACATTTTTGAAACCTAGTTTCAAAAGCAAGAAAATTTATATTAATATTGACAGTGTCAAGTTAAAGTAGAAATATTTCCCCCAGTAATAACTAGGATGGTTGACATATATGTAATAGTGAGCAGTCACTCACTTTATTTCTATGATCCAGCATACAAAGGAATAAATCAGGGAGTCGGGCAGTAGGGCAGCGAGTTACGCACACGTGGCGCTTCTACACAGTGGTGCAAAGCGCAAAGATCCCTGGCTCCCCAACTGCAGGGGAGTCGCTTCACAGGTGGTGAAGCAGGTCTGCAGGTATCTGCTCCCCTGTCTTCCCCTCCTCTCTCCATTTCTCTCTGTCCTAACAACGTCGATATCAATAACAACAAGAATAATAACTACAACAACAATAAAAAAGACAACAAGGGCAACAAAAGGGAAAATAAACAAATGAAATTTTTTTTAAAAAGAATAAATCAGTCTTACGGCTTATGGCTTTCTTTTTTTCGTATCTAAAAAAATCACTAATACGCTTTTTAAGCCAAAAGCAGGTAAACTTGGTTGTACTCCTAGATCTCTTTAAGAAATATTGTCTGGATTTATCTGGCTATGAAAAATCTAGGTAGAATATTTTAGCTAAGTTTACATGAATGTGAAAACTTGAAGATGCACTGCAAGTATGATGTCACAATGTATTCATTTTATGAAGATTTTACATTTAAAAAAAATCACAGCATTTGTGTTAAAACTGGGGAGGGGGGAAGCAGCTGAAAATGATCAAAATTTAAGATTAAGGGTTACATCACATGGTGGTGTAATCAGTATAGGACACACACTGCCATGTGCATGGAACTCTGCTCCACCTCCCTCCCACTGCCTACAGGGGGAAAGTTTCATGAGCAGTGAAGCAGTGCAGTAGGTATCTTTCTCCTTCCCCAGTTCCTTCTCAATTTCTCTATTTTATTTTATTTATTTATTAGAATGATAGGAGGAAAGAACCAGACATTACTCTGGTACATGTACTACCAGGGATTGAACTCTGGACCACATGCTTGAGAATCCAGTGCTTTATCCGCTGGGCCACCTCCCAGGCCACTCCTTCTCAATTTTTCTATCTCTATTTATAAAAAATAACGAAATAGGGAGCTGGGCAATAGCATAGCATGTTAAGCGCACATGGCATAAAGCACAAGGACTGGCTTAAGGATCCCGGTTCCAGCCCCCAGTACCCTACCTGCAGGGGGATGTCAATTCACAAGTGGTGAAACAGGTCTACAGATGTCTATCTTTCTCTCCCCTCCTCTGTCTTCTTCTCCTCTTTTGAGTGCTCTTTGTCCCATGCAACAACAACAATAATAATAACGATAAACAGCAAGGGCAACAAAAGGGAAAAAACAGCCTCCAGGAACAGTGGATTCGTGGTGCTGGCAATAACCCTGGAGGCAAAATAAAATAAAGTAACCACTGGGGACAGTGGATTAATCATACAGGCACCTGGTGGCAATATATTTTTTTTTAATTTTAAGATTAAGCATGAGCATATGTTCTTATTTTATGACTTTAAAATATAATGGAAGGGGGAGTCGGGCTGTAGCGCAGCGGGTTAAGCGCAGGTGGCGCAAAGCACAAGGACCGGCATAAGGATCCCAGTTCGAACCCTGGCTCCCCACCTGCAGGGGAGTCGCTTCACAGGCGGTGAAGCAGGTCTGCAGGCGTCTATCTTTCTCTCCTCCTCTCTGTCTTCCCCTCCTCTCTCCATTTCTCTCTGTCCTATCCAACAATGACAACAACAATAATAACAACAACAATAAAACAACAAGGGCAACAAAAGGGAATAAATAAATAAAATAAATATTTAAAAAATATATATATATAATGGAAAGGTTTTTTTAATTTATGTGACTACCTAGAAGTTTATGTATTATTATTTTTCTTAGTTTATATATTATTTTCAAGAGTGAAAATTCAGTCCCCATACACTTCTCAAGTCTATGCATTTTGTATAGATAAGGAGAAATTAATAAATATATATGTATATGAAGACCCAGAAATGATCTTACTTTACAGCAAAAGTATCCCCCACCTTCTCTTTCTCTAGCTAGGTAAAGAGAAAAAAGAGGAAAGCCAGGAAAGAGAACAGTGGTTTTTATCAATCTTTTCCAGTATTCTCTACAAAGGAACAGTCTCATTTAAAACTAAAGACAGGGGAGGGTAGATAGCATAATGCATATGCAAAGAGACTCTCGTGCCTGAGGCTCCAAAGTCCCAGGTTCAATCCCTGCACCACCTTAAGCCAGAGTTGAGCAGTGCTATGGTATAAAAAAATAATAATAAAATAAAATAAAATAAAGGCTTTAAAAAGTTTGAGACATTCAGTTTCCCCCCCCCTCATATTACTTAGTGATTCATGACTAGAAATTAATAGGAGTGTACATAAAAACCATTCCCACCACCAAAAGACTGTGCCCCATCCCATTTCACCCCCCCACCCACCCATGAAGCTGAACGTTCACCCCCACCCTCTACCCAAGGTTTTTACTTTGGTGCCCTACTACAAATATCCTGCTTTGAGTTTCCCTTTCTGTTATTCTCTCTCAACTTCTGTTGATGAGTGGGATCATCCCATACTCATCTTTATCTTTCTGACTTAGCTCACTTAACATAATTCTTTCTAGCTCCATCCAAGATGGGTCAGAGAAGGTGAGTTCATTGTTCTTAATTGCTGCATAGTATTCCATTGTGTATATATACCACAGCTTTCTCAGCCACTCATCTGTTGTTGGGCACCTGGGTTACTTCCAGGTTTTAGCTATTATGAATTGTGCTGCTATGAACATAGGTGTACACATATCTTTTTGCTTGGGTGTTATGGAGTCCTTGGGGTATATCCCCAGGAGAGGAATTACTGGGTCCTATGGAAGGCCAATGTCTACATTATTTCTCTTTGAATCAAGAGCTTAGTGAGAAATCACCAAGTCCCAGTAACTGTGCTATGGACAATTTGTTATTCTATTAAAAAACTAAGCAGTGGCCAGGGAGTGGCACGCTGGTTAAGTGCATATAGTACTAGATGCAAGGAAGGTCCAAGAATCTGAGTTCCAGCTCCTGGCTCCCCACCAGCAAGGGGGATGCTTCACAAGCAGTGAAGCAGGTCTGCAGGTGTTTTTATCTTTTTCTCTCTGTAAACCCCACCCCCACCCCTCAATCTCTCTGCCCCGTCCAATAAATGGAAAAAATGGCCACCATGAGCAGTGGATTCATAGGACTGGCATGAAGGCCCAGTAATAATCCTGGAAGGGGGAAAAAAATGAAGATAATGTCAGAAATGGGAGGGGGGGGGCTTCAATATCAACTGAATGACATTATGAAAATTTCATTGAATTAAAAAAAAGAACTAGGAATAGCTTTCAAGGTTGAAGTTCAGACATAAGATAAAACTACAGACTGTTCACATGGGAATAAAGTGAGCTAAATATTTAATATTTTTAAACATTTTGCTTATAGTACTGCATAGGTGAGGAACAGGGTAGATTTGAAGCAACCGAAACTACTTCAATTTACACAGAAATAACCAGGAACCTGTTAAGACATGAAAACATGTTAGGACATGACATTCTTTTTTATAGATCGCTTGTCAGTGACTTTCCTTTGCTCCAAGCCTATGTGAAATGCTTACCCTTGTGGAAGAAATTGGAGACAATGTGAAGTACCAACAATGACATTTGTCATAGCTGATGAAAGTGTTCAGGACTTATCTTACACATATCACATACTATGAAAGTTATAAAATATAAAAATAAGCCAATTTTAACGAGGCAACACTGACAGGAATTAAATAACTGGTACATTTTATGAAGAGAAGTTCTGCTCTGCTAATCTACTCTGGTCAATCCTTTCAACATAATTAGGAAGGATGCATACTCATCAGCAGGCTACAAGCAAAAAGAATCCTAACAACAGTAAAAGACTACCATTTGGACTTCCCTTTCTCCTTAAAATACGAATTAACTTTAAGCCTATCGTTTCTGGAATGCAACTCTGAAAAGCAAAATATAGACTTTTTGTAACAGAAAAAAAATTATGCAGATGTGAGTATAGCTGTCAACATTAACAACAATCTTTACTCTGATATCACGTAGTCCATCTACCTATTCTCTTAAAACCAATATGGGTTTGTGAAGTGATTTTGAACCAAGATATTAGTAGCCTGGTGGTGAATGAGAAGTCCTCGTCCTGGTGGTTCTCCTCTCCCACCCGTCCCAGTATTTGCTCGTAAAACTCGTCTTTCACAATGACACAAACTTTTATAAAGCAGAATAAAGTATAAGCTAACCGGGACTGGCAGAAAGATGTACAAGACGAAGACCAAATCTCTCTGCAACATTAAAGATTCGCCTTAACGAGGCAACATTTTAGAGTAAAAGCAAGTAAGGATCCCGTCGTGATTTAGCAAAACGCGAATGGGTAGGAACCAAAGTATATAGCAAGTATAAAGGAGAATCAAAACAGGTTTAAGCAGCATTACAAGTCACCATGCAACCCTTCCTCCCCTCTATCAGACTGACCTATCCTTTATTCACATCTGAAGCCAAGGGGCGAAAGGGTGACTCCCTAGGCAGAACCCCTCCCATAACCCTCTGTTGCTCCCAGATCTCTGATCCGAACCGACCTAAGAGCTGGTCCAAGGCTGGAAGCCCGGTTGATACCAGCAGTTGTCCATTCCGCACCGACGGTCGTGTGCCCGCGATGGACACCAGTCGAGAACCACCGGTGTCCGCACCGCCGACTCTAGGACCCCTCCTTTGGAAACTGGTGACAATATTCTTGCTGGCTGCCATGGCAATGTTCCCACTACTCTGGGTGCCGATGCCCTAGATCGCTACTGCCGCCATATTGGAGCTTCCCGGCCTGACCCAATAGGAACTCTGGGAACTAAAACAGCCGACCAGTCAGAGCCAGCCCTGAACTCCCGCCTCTTTGTCCTTACCGCTGCACTTTTAGCCAATAGGACTGAGAGAGCGCTCTTAAGTCACCCAATCGCAAAGCGTATTGCTGCAAAGTACACTTACGTAAGGGCAGCTGATTCCTGCGGAGCTCAGGTGAGGAAGGCCTACCTGAGTCCTTGGGTGAGGATCTCTAGTGGGTTGGGGAGAGTATGGTGAGGGACAGGGCTGGGTAATCCCCATCAGTATCTTTCTCTTTAAGACTAACTTCATTCACCTTGATTTTAAGAATCGGTTGGTGGACCGCTATAACAAGCAACTAATTTGGACTTTGCACCTTCACTCTGTAGTGAAGACACGCTTCAGCTTGCTCTTTTTTTTTTTTTTAACTCTTCTGATTTTTGAGAGAAAATTCACTACACCTCCCCCATGAGCTCTTTTTTCTAAATGATTAATGAGTTACATCTTGAGCATCTAGGCTGAGTGCGTTAGTACCTGTGATGGCCGGGCTGAATATAACCTATTAGAGTGGAAATCCTTGAACTCTGAGGCGGGGTTTGGTTTGTCTTTGTCTCAAACAGTAAACTGCAAAATATACCTCGCTGGCAAGTCCCAGTGAGAAGCTTTTGTTAATTAAGAGTCCAGGAAGTCTCTGAGCACCATTCCATAAGTGATGTGAATGACAAGTGTTATTCTGACAACCTTGTTCACACATTTAATTGTCGTTTGTTGTTAAGACAGCTGCAAATAACAAAAAAAAAAAAAAAACTTTTAAGTTCTTTACCCCCCAAAATAATTACATATGTATGCACTTTATTTTTCTAGTGACTTGTGACTTCCGAGTTGAAAGCTTTCTTATCAGAATAGGAATTTAATCTGCGTGAAAGGCATGCAATTTAGATTTGTGCCTTTGGATTTAAAAATCTTGAAACTGAGCTGAAGGGGCTGCTGAGTAAGTGATTTTAAAAGACACTCATGATTGACAAATGTCTAAACTAGGAAAAACGATGAAAGCATACACACATTGCTGTTAATGATTTTGACTAATCTAGGGTGCTTTGAAGATGCTTCTAAATATCAGAAATTCTTACAACTGAAATGTTTCAAATCTCAGTGACCTGTTGTGACTTTTTTTTTTTTTTACTGATTCTGCTTGATAAATTTGAAAGTAGTATTGCTTAATAGTGAGTAAAATTTCTAATTTGGGTAGGCTTTTTGTCTTTTACGTGTTTTAAAGAAAAATATTTGGGGGGGGAGAAATTCCATCTTTAATAATATATCAACTGGAAAAGTTGGACAAGGAACATTCATTCCAAATAAAATTTTTTTTTTGTACTTTCATTCCAAATGAATTTTTTTTTTTTTTTTTTTTTTTTTTTTTTTTTTTTTTAGTATTTACCAGTGTGTACATTTAATATAATTCAGACACCAGTAGCTATTGAGTCCTACTTTCAGCTTAGACCTACTCTGGAAGTAGGCCTCAGGAAGTTAAAATATTCTCATGGGGTGATAGGATTAATACATAAAAAAAAAAACAGCACATCAGTTAAACACACTAAACAACATATGCTAATTTTATCCTTCAGTAAATACATATTAAGATGACCAAAACAAAAACCAATAACAAATAGAAATATTTTTATTACTTTTGCTGCTCTTTGAAATAATACACACTTTTAATTTCATAGGTTTCTCCATTACATATTGTCTTGAGTACTAGTCTAGTTGCTTAATCCTTTAATTTTCTTAAGAATCCTTATGCTGGTCCTTTGGCTTTGTGCCACCTGCACTTAACCCGCTCCACTACCGCCCGATGCCCAACCAAAAAATGTTTTAAAACATTAATCTGTGACATCCTTAATTTTGTAGTTTAATGAAAAAGGTGAATAAACAGGTTAATAGAGTAGAAGTTCTACAGAGAAAAATATAGGGTAGCAGACTGAGAGGGAAGAACCTTGAAAAGTTTCCCTTGAGTCGGAAACTTAGCGTGAGTTTTAAAAGATGTGCAGATGTTCAAAGCACAAGAGCAAACCATTATATAGAATGGGTAACTGTCCCTTCAGTAAGTCCAATCTCTTTTTGCTTCTGAACTTGTAGATTTCATTCTTTTTAATTTTTTTTAAATATTAATTTTATTTTAATGGGAGAGAGCATGTTACCCTAGAGCTCTCTGCTCACTTCTGCCTTATGGTGGTGCTGGGGGTTGAACCCAAGACCACAGAGCCTCAGGCATGAAAGTCCTTTGCATAATCATTGTGCTGTCTCCCCAGCCCTGGCCCAGTAGTTTTCAGAACTTATACAGAGTGCTAAAAGAAGTTAGGTAAAGGTATAATAATCATATTTGATCGTTATTTCAATTTTGCCAAAAGTGTATAAAAGAAAATGAACTAGCTAAAAGTGTAATTAACTGGATTAATAGAATGAGCTAAAAATAAAAGATCAGTATAATGAATAGCATTATATGACCAATGGAAACTTGAAGAATCAAAAGATAAATAACAGGTTTCTGCCTTCAGCAGCTTTGTAGAGGATAAAGAATATAGAAGGAGTGGGCTGGGAGGTGGCACAGTGACAAAGCTTTGGACTCTCAAGCATTAGGTCCTGAGTTTGATCCCCAGCAGCACATGTGCCAGAGTTACGTCTGGTTCTTTCTCTCTCCTCCTACCTTTCTCATTAATAAATAAATAAAATCTTTAAAAAATATGTAGAAGGAATAGCAGAATTTTGCCTCATAGTGTTTGTTGTTTTCAGAAATGGTAGATAATAGCATGTTTTCTATCAGTTTGAATGTGTTTAATTTGAGCTACCATTGAGTACAGATGTCCAGTCACAGGCCATTTGAGAGGAATCTCGAGATGAAAGGTACAGATTGGAAATTAATAAACTATATGGTAGGAATTTACCCCTTGGGAAAAGAAATCATCAGAGAAATGAATCCTTAGAGTGAGAAAAATAAATTTTGGCAACATGAACATTTAAAAACTGGGCAGAAGAACAAAGCAAAATGAGAGTTGGGAAGTTTTCATATGATTTTTACTCATAATGGTTTGTCTGTGTGCCTTTGTTAAGTGGACAGATTATTTAACTGAAAAAGTGAAATAACTTATTTAGACTTGGATGGCCAATGAAGTTGAATATTCCATTAAAATTAAATCATTTGCATTTTTACTTTGATGTGAAGGGGAGTAATGAGAGATGGCAAAGTTTTTTTTTTAATTTCTTAAATTATCGTTATTGGATAGAGACAGCTAGAAATCAGGAGGGGAGAGGGAGAGAAAAAGAGAGACACCTACAGCACTGCTTCACCACTCACAAAGCTTTCCCCTGTAGGTGGGGACTGGGGGCTTGAATCTTGAGTCCTTGCACATTGTAATGTGCACTTAACCAGGTGCATCACTGTTTGGCCCCAATTGTTAGGAGGAGGGGCTAAAGCCAGGGGAAGAGAATCTTGGAGTCCTTCAGACCACTTTTCCCTTTTCTTCTAGTCTATAGTCTTTACTGTCATCTATTTTTTTTCTGTTTTTTTTTATTTTTTTTATATTTATTTATTTATTTTCCCTTTTGTTGCCCTTGTTGTTTAACATTGTTGTGGTTATTGAAGTCCTTATTGTTGGATAGGACAGAGAGAAATGGAGAGAGGAGGGGAAGACAGAGAGGAGGAGAGAAAGACAGACACCTGCAGACTTGCTTCACTGCCTGTGAAGCGACTCCCCTTCAGGTGGGGAGCTGGAGGCTTGAACCTGGGTCCTTGCTCGTCTTTGCGATTTGTTCCGCATGTGCTTAACCTGCTTCTCCACCGCCTGACTCCCAGCTGTCATCTATTTTTAAGACCTCAGTTACCAATATGCCAATGGCTATCCTATTTATAGTTATTACTGCTTTTTGACATCTATAATCATAAGTTCAATTACTTTTTTTTTCTTTTTTGAATGTTATGGTGGAACCTCAAACTCATTATGCCCCATATTGAATTTCCTCTGATGTTTTCTATCACAGTAAATGAATTCATTGTCCAAGGCAAGGAGCCTCACTGCACTCAGTGCCTCTCCCAAACTTTGTTCTGATATATTCAGTGTATTATCAACAACTATGGAGTTTACTTCTTAATAGTTTTCTAATCCATTCAAGGAAATTTAGCTCTCATCTTTGGTTTTCCTCGTTTTTCCATTCGGGATCTACCCTCTTCAAAATAGATGTGTAATGATATAGTATAAAAATGAAGTTTTTTGTTGTTTTGTTTATTATTAGACAGAGGAGGGGGGCACGCCGCAACAACAAGGCTTCCTTTCCTCTTGACAGGGAACAGGTTAGAACCAGAGTAATGCACATGTCAAAACAGCACACAATCCAAATGAGCTATTTCACCAAACCTAAAAATTAAACTTCATAAGGCCTGCACTTAGCTATGTAGCCATGCCATTCTATACTTACTATCTGTACTCTATCTGCATTTACTCATTTTTCTGTACTTAACATAATTCCTCTCTCCCAAGACTATAACTTAATTTGTACTTACCCTTCAAATCTAGAAACAAGCTTCACATCCTTTATCAAAAGTTAGCACAAAATGCTAAAAACTTTTGACTTTAAGAAAATAACATACATAGAGAGCCTTGGGTATGGTGACTTCCTTCCCCCCAAAAAAAAATATATATATATAACTCCAAAGGTATGATCCATAAGAGAAATAATTGATATGCTGAACTTAGCTAGAACTAACACCTCTTGGAGACTTTATGAAAGACAACATCAAGAGAATGACAAGGGTTAATCACAGATTGGGAGAAAATGTTTGCCAAAAAAATTCTGATGGCTGGTAAGATAACTCACTAGGAAGGTGCTTGCTTTGCCATGCTTGAGACCCAGTTTTGAGACTGGCCTCCACCATACTCGAGGACACTTTGGTGCTATTGTGTCTGTCTTTCTCTTTATTTATTGGATAGAGACAGCCAGAAATCAAGAAGGAGGGGGTGATAGAGAGGGAGAGAGACAGAGACACCTGCAGCCCTGCTTCACCACTCGTAAAGCTTTCCCCCTGCACTTGAGGACCGGGGGCTCGAACCTGGGCCCTTGGGCATTGTAATACATGTGCTCAACCAGGTGCGCCACCACCCGGCCCCTCTGAAGAACTCTTAAAAAGTAATTCAGAAATTGTGCCAAATAACTTAACAGACACCTCAACAAAAAATATATACAAATAAGCAGATGAAAAGATGTCCCACTCCCCCACACCATCATAAGCCAAAGTTGAGCGGTGCTCTGTTAAAAAAAAAAAAAAAAAGTCATCAGCGAGATACAAGACAACAATAGTATGTCACTAAATACCCATAAGAATGACCAAAGTCACAAATCCCAACAATAGCCAAATCCAGCTTAGGATGGGAAGTAGCAGAACTTTAGTACATTGTGGACAGTAATTCAAAATGCTAGTCAGTTTGGTGTTTTCTTTGAAACTTAAATACCTACCATAAAAATCCAGCAATTGTATTCCTTGGAGTTTAGCCAAAGTTGTTGAAGGCTGGGATATAGCTCACCAAGTGGAGCACATGATTGCCATGCACAAGACCTGGGTTTGAGCCCCAGCACCACATGGGAGTACCATGTATAGCAAGGGGGGGGGGGGCTTCATGGATGGTGAACTGATGTGTGTTGTGTCTCTTCGCTCTCAAAAGTACCGACTGATTCTCCATCTCTTTCTCTCTCTCTTTCTCTGCCCCTCCCTATTTCTCTCTGTCTCTATTAGAAAAAGAAAGAAAACAGAAAAATGACCACTAGAAATGTTGAAGTCATCATGCAGGCACTAAGCCCCAGTACTAACCCTCTGGCAAAATGATTCAATAGAATGAAAGTAAATCAATATTGAAAAAACAGTAGTAAAATCCTAGAAAGTCATAATGAACTCCACGCTGTATAAGCAACACATACATTATCATGGGACTATTTCCACAAGGGTTTCAGCAGCTTAGTATTCTGAGACGTTCTTGGGTACAATTGAAAGACTACACTGACTTATTTAAGATTTATTAGAAAACATCATGGCTGTAGTAAACAACTAACACCCCCCTGATAGAAATGGTACCCCTTTGGTTAATCTTTCAGAGACTTCTGGGACAAAGGGTCCATGTTGCTAACCATATCTGTGAAGGTAAAGTGTGAAACATACTGTGGAGGCTTAGTATGGGACTTGATGATATTCTGATGGTGTGACTGGAAAAAAAAAAAAAAAGCCAAAGTCATGCCTGCACAGTCTCTTTGTTCATTTTCTCTTTAATTTACTTACAGAAAGAGGTCACACTTAGATAAAAGGATAATCAGTGAACAAACAGCTTAACATCTCATGACCCAGTCAAGTTGAGGCATAAAATTAGCCATCACAGTCACATAACTTGTAGGTGGAAGTAGGATTCACAGCAGGGATAAGCTTTCCAGTTGATGAAATCCATAATTTCATCTGGTCCCAAACTTGGCTTCAATATTCCCCAAAAGATTGTTCACTGTTAATGAATATCAGCACAATAAATGAGGCATATTTGCCTTCTTGAAATGGGCATATATTCAAAGTTACCTGAATAGGATATGAAACTACTGTAGCAAATATGATTATGACTTTCTTAATATTTACCTTAATCAGGCATGGGAAACAACAATTATTGTGCAAATATCTTTTTTATTTTGGTTTTTATTATTTTTTAAATTTATTTATAAACTGGAAATATTAACAAGACAGGATAAGAGAGGTACAATTCCACACAATCTCTACCACCAGAATTCTGTATCCAATCTCCTCCCTTGATAGCTCTCCTATTCTTTATCCCTCTGGGAGTATGGACCCAGGATCATTACGGGTTGGAAGGTGGAAGGTCTGGGTTCTGTAATTCCTTCTCCACTGAACTTGGGTGTTGGCAGGTTGATCCACACTCCCATCCTGTCTCTCTTTCCCTAGTGGGAGAGGGGTCTGGGGAGGCGGGGCTTCAGTACACATTGGTAGGGTCGTCTTCCCAGGCTGGCATCATGGTAGCATATCTTTCATGCCAGAGGCACCAGAAGTTCCAGATTTGATCCCTTGCACCACCATAAGCCAATGCTGAGTAGTGCTTTGTTGGGGGTTGGTGGCTGAGGTGTTATAGGAAAGACTTATACCTTAATCTTGAAAAAGAGAATTAGACTGCTGTGTTCCTGCATAACGTAAACAGAAATTTCAACTTCAGTTTCTGTCAGTATTAAATAACTTTAATACTGAGAGAAAGAGAGATATCTGCTACACTACTTCACCACTTGTGAAGTTTCTCTCAGTACAGGTGGGGACTGAGGGCTTGAACCCCAGCCCTTGCACATTGCTATGTGTGCACTCAAGCAGAGGTGTCACTTCACAGCCTCTGAGTTGTAGGACTCCTTTCTTTAATTACTGGAGACATAGGTACACTCAGATACTAGGCCTGTGCTCTACCATGTTCTGTACCCAGGACCAGACCTAGGACCTCACACAATGAATAACTTCCTAGCCAATTACTTTTTTTTTTAACTAAAAAGTATACTTTTATTGTCATCAGTATTATCTCTGGGACTAAGTGCTCCCGTGACTAGTCCACTGTTCCCAGAGGCCATTTTCTTCTTTATTTTTTTTTTTTAATTTTATTTATTTATTCCCTTTTGTTGCCCTTGTTGTTTTATTGTTGTAGTTATTATTGATGTTGTTGCTGTTGGATAGGACAGAGAGAAATGGAGAGAGGAGGGGAAGACAGAGAGGGGGAGAGAAAGACAGACACCTGCAGACCTGCTTCACCGCCTGTGAAGGGACCTGCCTGCAGGTGGGGAGCCGGGGGCTCGAACCGGGATCCTGACGCCGGTCCTTGAGCTTAGCGCCACCTGCGCTTAACCCACTGCGCTACAGCCCGACTCCCCATTTTCTTCTTTATTATTTTATCGGTAGAGAAACAAATTGAGAAGGGAGAAAGAGTGACACTTGGAGTATTGTGTCACTGTTCACGAAGCTTCTTCCCTCCTGCAAGTGGGAGCCAGGGGCTTGAACCCAGGTCCTTGAGCATGGTAGCATGCTGGCTCTCATCAGAGACTCCACTGCATAGCCCACCCATGACATTTTTTTTTTTTTTGCCTCCAAGGTTATGGATGGGCCTCGGTGCCTACACTACGAACCCACCACTCCTGAACCCACCACTCCCAGTGGTCTTTATTTTTTCCCCTTTCTTTTTCTATTTTATTTGATAGAACAAAGAGAAATTGAGACGGAAGGGGGAGGTGGGGGTGGGGAGATAGACTTCTGCAGACTGGTTTCACTTGTGAAGCGTCCCTGCTACAGGCAGGGGAGCGGGGCTCAAATCTTGGTCCTTCTGGGACTCCTTGTGCATGATGCTATGTGCTCTGAGCCAGGTGCATCACTACCTGCCCACTGAATTGTATTTTAACTCTCTTAATAAAAAGTACTCTTTTATGCAGTTCAGTTTGTCAAGTTTTCCTTTTGTGCCTGTGCTTGGTGTCATATCCAAGAAGTCATGGCCAAATCGAGTGCCATGAAGCTTTTGTCCTTAATTTACAGCTTTTATTTAGTTTTTGGATCATTTTTAAATTAATTTTCATATATGATGTAGGATAAAGTTATTTATTTATTTATTTATTTATCCATCCTTATTAATGAGAAAGGAGAGAGAATGAACCAGACATTACTCTGGTACATGTGCTGTCGGGGATTGAACTCAGTACCTCATGCTTGAGAGTCCAATGCTGTATCCACTATGCCACCTCCCAGACCACACAGGATAAAAATCTTAATTTCATTATATTTTATAAGTCTATCTGTTCAAGATTGTTTGAGATTCCTTAATTTTTCTTTTATGAAAAAGTGTCTAGTATTTGGATAGGAAATTAGAGGATGTACTGAACCTGTTGATCAGTTTGGATCGTATTATTACTTAAGAATAATAGTAAGTTAAGCTATGAACATGATGTGTGTGTGTGTGTGTGTGTGTGTGTGTGTGTGTGTGTGTGTGCCAGTCTCTTGCCTTCTTGGTTAAGTATAGTCCTAACAGTCACTTGCTAGGGCCTTACAGTTAAAGGGGAAAATGATGCTCAGGTAATAAGAAGGCTTGGAATAAAACAAAACTTGAGTTTGAAATGGAAAAAACATAAACAAGACAGGAGGTAGGGAAATACACTGGTAGAAGTAAAGAAGTTTCAGATAGGGACCTGGTGGTGGCTCACCTGGTTGAGCACATATGTTACAATGTGCAAGGACTCAAGTTCGTGACCCCAGTCCCCACCTACAGGGGGAAAGCTTTGCAAGTGGTGAAGCATGTTACAGGTGTCCCTCTCTCTTTCTCTCTCTCTGTCTTCCCTTCCCTCTTGATTTCTGGCTATTCAATAAATAAAGATAATTTAAAAAATCTTTTTTAAAAAAAGTGTCAGAAAAGAGATGTAAAAAAGCAAAAGAAATAGGATAAAAGGGTAGGAGAGGTACAGTTCCATATAATTCCCACCACCAGAGTTCAGTATCCCATCCTCTCCATTGCACACTTTTCTATTCTTTATCCCTCGGGGAGTATGGACCAACGATCTTTATAGGGTACAGAAGGTGGAAGGTCTGGCTTCTGTAATTGCTTCTGTGCTGAGCATGGTTGTTTCTAGCCTGTTTCTATCTTTCTCTAGTGGGATAGGCTCAATCTTGTCAATCATTACTAAATCCCTATATGATAAGTGAGTATTAAATACACATAGTAAAATATGCTAGTTTTATAAATTTTTAAATGCTGAAATAACGCATGTAAGGATATTATTGACAACCATTTCTTGATAAAAAATTAAAAGTCCATTAACGTAAAAACAAAAATTGGATAAAAGGAAGATTTTAAGGACTGAGAATGATTAGAAATAATAGTTTTACCTTAAAGGGTTAGATGGACAAATCAGTTTCTTTCAGCTTTAGTTGAATTAATAAGATTATTATTAGTCATCCTGGTCTTGATATCGTACACTGAACTCAAAGTCCTCATGCCATTTAACCAGAACAAAATAATGGGAACTGATTAGGGAGGTGGTTTCACTGGTAGAATACAGGATGTGTATGCCTGAGGTTCCCAATTTGATTCCCACCACCATATCTACCAGAGTGGTATACTCTAGCTACTCTGTCTCATATTATGCAAGTAATTTAAGACTTTAAATGTAAAATAATAGACGCCACTTCGCATGTGACTTATTAAGTGTTAGATATGTGTTTATATATTGATATGTGGTAGAGTATATTATATGAAATATATGTAATATGTATATTTTATTGTGAATATGCATATATTGTTATCTTTTAACAACAGAAATTTGGTTTTCAGTGAAAAACACTAACATCTTTTCTCAGTCATAAGAACTGACATAGCCCCACCAATATGTCCTGGAGCTCTGCTTCCCCAGAGCCCTTACCCACTAGGGAAAGAGAAAGACAGGTTGGGAGTATGGATCAACCTGTCAACACCCATGTTCAGCGGGGAAGCAATTACAGAACCCAGACCTTCCACCTTCTGCATCCTACAATGACCTTGGGTCCTTACTCCCAGAGGGTTAAAGAATAGGAAACCTATCAGGGGAGGAGATGGGATACGGAGTTCTGGTGGTGGGAATTGTGTGAAGTTGTACCCCTCTTATCCTATGGTTTAGTCAATGTTTCCTTTTTATAAATAAATTTAAAAAAAGATTATAGGTAAGGGTTTAATTCCACACCACTCCCACCAATAAACTTCTGTGTGTTCCCCCTTTCCCATCCACCCAACAGTAACCACCATAGTTATCCCAAGATAATTATTATGGATTGAATAAATATATATTTACTGAAAAAAAAAAAGAACTGACATAGGGGAGTGGTAAGCAGTGGTGCACCTAATTGAGGGCACAAGTTACCATGGGGAAAGATGTGAGTTCAAGGTCCTGCTCCCCATCTAGTGGGGGTGGTGTGTGGGAAGAAGCTTTAGGAGCAGTGAAGCAAGTACTGAACATACCTCTGTCTTCCTTTCTATCTTCCCTTCCTCCCCTTCACCTCACAATTTCTCTCTGTCCTGTCAAATAAAGAAAGAAAAAAAAAAAAGGCTATCAGGAGCAGTGGATTCATCATGCAGACAAGAAGCCCCAGAGATAAAACTGGAGGCAATTAAAAATAAAACACTTTTTAAAAAGAACTGCAATATGAAAATAGTATGTTTTACTTTTGTCGTATTGCTACTGACCAATAGATTTTTTTTTTTCCCTCTAATAGTATGTGTGTTTCTCATATTCACTAAATACCTAACCAGGCTTATCTCCCAGCAATATAAACTACTTCTCTGTTGCCATGTGATTATTAAAATCAACTATATTCATGCAGATATCTAGAAATGAATGTTATTTTTATTGAGTACAATTTTTTTAGAAGAGCTTGAAATATCCATACTGTTTCATTGATTTATCAATTACTTTATATCCTTGACTCCAGTTTACTCTTGGTTATTGATATATCTTATCACCTACTCATTTTCTTCAACGTAAACTCCCCAGAAAATAAAGGACTTTAATATTCTAGGTCTTTAAAAACCTGTTTTATACAAAGTGTCATCAAATACCTGAATTTTAAATATTTTTAATTTTTTAATTATTTTTTAATATTTATTTATCTATTTTCCCTTTTGTTCTTGTTTTTTTTTATTGTTGTTGTAGTTGTTGTTATTGATGTCGTCATTGTTGGATAGGAAAGAGAGAAATGGAGGGAGGAGGGGAAGACAGAGGGGGAGAGAAAGATAGACACCTGCAGACCTGCTTCACCACCTGTGAAGCGGCTCCCCTCAGGTGGGCTGCAAGGCGCTCGAACTGGGGTCCTTACCCGGATACTTGCGCTTTGCGCCACGTACGCTTAACCCGCTAAACTACTGCCCGACTCCCTCAATTTTAAAATCTTACGGTACCGTTAAGAAGATGCACCTTAGTGAGTGGGAGACATTTAGTTATATATTGAGTCAACTCAAAATGGATACAAGAAGCTATATTCTAATATAATTTTAATTTCTGTCTTTAGGGATTCTGAATCCATGAATCATTCATATGTGCTTTGAGAAAATCTGTGGGTGTTTTTGCCGGCAGTGCTGCGACAACCCCCAAAGTTGAATGTTTTGTAGAGTAAGACCTATGGTGAGTTTTTCCCTTATTTTCCTTCTGTCGGTTTCATGTTCCCGTTAAGTTTTATGAATGTAGTAATGCTGCTCCCTGCTGGACACAGTATAATTTTCTTAAGTTGGCATTTAATAGATGGACAAATAACTGACTAGCTGGACTCAATAAGGAGGGGTTGGTAATTCATGTTGGCATCACCAAAACAGACAAAAAAAAAAACAACCATAGAACAAAAGCAATTCTCCTATAAGGGGTAATGATGAGAATGTTTAGTATCTTGTTTTAAAAATTTACTCTTAGCTGCCAAGTTGTTGGCTTCTAAAAGTTGTAATAAACATTCATTGAAGCAAACTTACAGGTGATGGACTTTCTACAATTTCCAAAAGTTGTGTGTGTATGTATTTATAATGTAAATCAACTTTTTAGTGTTACTGCTGCTATTACTTCTTTAATAATCTCAATTCCATATACTTTTTTTCAAAGGAAATATTTAAAATATCTCCAATATAATTTAAATCAGGACTTTGGGTTCTATTCTGATTGAGTTACCTTATGTTATATAAAACCAAGAACATACTTAAATACGTTATTTTGTGTATCCCCCCTATAATTCCACTTCCATTTTTTTTCTAGCACACATTGAACCACACTTACACAGAGTGACACTAAAATGTCAACTAGAATATCTGTATATATCCTCTCACTGATTCTCACAGTATGTGTACTACGTTGGTCCTCCCAAAATCATTGTAAAATATACTTAGGAGTATTATTTTCATAAAACTATCACCTGGATAAAATTTAATGTTTATAGTTAGCATATATTTTCTTGGGAGGGAAAAAGTGTGAGACATTGAGCTAAACAAAGACATAACAGGATAACTGATCTTAAAATGTCTGCTACATTTTTTTAAACATTGGGAAATCTTGTGAAATGCATTCCTGATTAGAACTATGGAAAATTAGACATAGACACTTATTTCCCTATTATTCAAATATTATAGTCTAAATTCTAAATATAGGCCAAGAAAATAAAGTTGGAAAAAAAAAACAACATGGAAACCTTTCTTCATTCTCTATAAATACATATTAATATTCAGAAAACATATAAAGCTATTTTATTATACAACATAGCATTATATAGAAATGTAACTATAGAGTATAAGAATAAAATCCAGCTAACAGTAGATTACTACTGGTATCTCAGAGGCCCTCATTCAACATATAATTTTCTTTAGAGGTAACAAACATCCTGATTTTCATGGTAAGTATTATAATTCTTTGTGTAATTATATCACTTATATATGTATTAAAAATGATATTTACTTCCCCCCCTCTTTAATCTTTATGGATTTATGGTGGGTTTTTTTGGCAAGTATTTAAATATTCTTATTGAAAATGTTTTGTAATTTGGAGGGAAGGGCATGAGGAATAGAGATCTCCAGGTAAAGTCAGAGGTTCTCAACAGTGTGCCGGAAAGCTTAGAATTTGTCAGAAATGTAGATTTAGTAGCTATAAAAATGGGACTAGATGCTTAAGGGCAGGTTTATGACTTGCTGGGGTAAGTGGGAGGTTAGAAAAAGCTTTCAAGGGACAGAAAATTTTAGAAGCCATTCAAGCCCCTGTCCCCACCCGCAGGGGGGATGCTTCATAAGCAACACTGCAGGTGTCTCTGTCTCTCTCTCTCTCTCCCTCTTTATCCCCCTTCCCACTCAATTTCTACTTGACCTATCAAGTTAAATAAATAAAGTTTAAAAATCGTTAAAAAAAAATCTTAGCCTATACCTCTAGGCAGAAAAAAGGACATGGTGACATAGTAAAAACTAATTATCATAAAATATCTATTTAAGGAAATAACATACTATTCATTTTTGTTTACCTTACTTGCTCGTTTAATATACATCATTTGGTCACTGTTTAAGACTAAAAAGAATCTACTCAGAATAAATTCTGGGGTGGGAAAATAATGCTATTAATTTGTTACTAGCAAGTATATTATTCATAAAAATGTTTAACCATGAAATAGAGAACTTCCTAGTGTATTTTCAGATGTAATCTTACTAGTTCCTATTAAAATTTAGGAGAAAAATAGATTTTAATGTTTACTACCCAAACAAGATAATATACTGGCTATTATACTTGATAATAATTTAAGCTTCTTTTAAATTATTTTTTTAAATCTTTTATATATAAGTTCATTTTTTTAATTTTATTTATTTATTTTCCCTTTTGTTGCCCTTGTCTTTTTTTATTGTTGTTGTAGTTATTATTGTTGTTGTTATTGATGTGGTTGTTATTGGATAGAACAGAGAGAAAGGGAGAGAGGAGGGGAAGACAGAGGGGGGAGAGAAAGATAGACACCTGCAGACCTGCTTTACCGCCTGTGAATCGACTCCCCTGCAGGTGGGGAGCAGGGGGCTGGAACCCGGATCCTTACGCCGGTCCTTGCGCTTTGTGCCACCTGCGCTTAACCCACTGCGCTACCGCCCGACTCCCCCATAAGTTCATTTTTTTAAAATTACCTTTATTTATTGGATAGAGGCAGCCAGAAATTGAGAGGGTAGGGGAAGAGAGAGAGAGAGAGAAAGAGAGACACCTGCAGACCTGCTTCACCAGCTGCTGGTGAAGCTTGAGCTTACCCCAGCAGGTGCTCCCCCCCCCACTTGACCCAGGTCCTTGAGCACTGTAACATGTGCACTCAACCAGGTGACCACTATCCAGCCCCCCCTTTAAATTATTTTAGGTAGGATTTCTTGTGCTTATGTGCAAATTATGGGCATTTATAAGTACTTCAATGATACTTTTTATATTCAGAAATGGTCTCAGTATGCTTTGTTGATTATGAGCTATTACATATTGAAGAGAAACAATTTTACGTGCCCTGCTATTTTAGGTCTTATGTCAATATGCTTAATATTAACTTTATTATTGTATTACCTGATTTTGCATTTCTGTGTCGTAAACTGTGTAATTGCTTATGTAAAAATATTTTTATCTCGATAACAGTGCTGAAATTGAAGGAAGATGATTGTTCTTAACTCTTAATTAAACACTTAGATATTTTTCAGTTGTCAACTGCATTATTTAGTTTATAACATCAAATAAAATATTATTTTATCCTGCTTTTATTTTAATTCATGCATTTAAAAACTAAAATTCAGATAAAAGATAGTTTCAAAATAAATTCAGTATATTACTTATGAGTGGAGCAACACATTAGCATTGGGTTCATAATAGATCATATCGCTTTTATTCCATCTTACAAGCTTAGCAGCACAAACAGAATAATCAACATATTATTTGGCTGTCATCTGCTGAACAGAAACCAGAGATCACAAGGAGGTTTTCCCTAGCTGTGGTGATGGCCTTTTTGTTCCAAGCCCCCATCTGGGAGGGCCATGGTGTGTTATCATATGGAACGCGGGGTTTTCTGTAATCTGCTTAGCTGCACTGCAGTTTGAATCTTCATTCCATGTTTGTGTAATTTATAATTTTAATGAGACCATGGCTCTTGTGGGCTTTGAAATATATTAAAAGCTCTTTTGTGCATATGCTTTTGTTCTTGCTTAATAGGCTCAGTGTATTTAAAACTGATGAATTTTTATTCATGAATTTGGATGTCTGGGGATTAACTTAGATTGAATATCATTGCACTCATCTATTGATTGTCATAAAGTTTTTTTGTATTGTTACTATGTTTTGCTAGAGAGAGAGAGAATGTGTGTGTGTGTGTGTGTGTGTGTGTGTGTAATACTTAGAACCAGAAAGGAGAGGAACTTCTAAAAAGTTTAAAATGATGTAGTTAATCCATAACAAATCTATTTAGATTTTATGTTGTTTTTATTGATATTTATATTTTATCTGGTATTAGTATTTTAGATGAATATTATTAAAACACGAAAAAGCAAGTTTTAATAATACCTTATACACTATTGTTTATATTAAAACCACACCCCAAGGTGTGATTAAGATAGACTTTACATTTTAAGTGTATAAGATCAATTGTCTATGGTCATACTATATTAGCATAACACATACACTAAATAATTCAAATCTCTATAGTTATGTATAGCATATTTTTAAAATATTTAAAACCCATGATTCTTTTTAGATAAAGATATATTTTTATAGTTGATGTCTGTGGAACTCAGTGACCTTTACTATTTTTTAGTTGTCAAAAGTGCATTTTTTTATAAAAACCTATGTTAACTGAACACATTTTTGTAACTATTAAACTTCATTCTTTTCTGTTATGATGGTCAGTCATTTGGCAGATCCTTTCTTCTCTACAACCCTTAAGGGGGAAATATGAAGTAGAAGTTAAAATGACAGCATTTTCTACTTTCTTTAAAAAATTTCCCTATCAGATTTGACACTGGAATGTTTATTCCTTCACATTCACTTTCAGCTTTAGCATTTTTATTATTTATAGAATTTCAGTTAACCTTGGAATATGCCATCAAGAGTGTATGTTCAGCTGAAAGTGTGTAGAATATGAGTTATGTTTGTATTTAACCCACTTTATCTACAACATCATATTTTCAACATGTAGTCAGTGTATTTGACTTTTTCGTTATTAAGTCTTCAAAACCCACTGTATGTTTCATGCTTACAGTGCTTCTTGACTTTGAGTCATCACATTTTAAGTGTTCAACAGCCATATGTAGCTAGTGACTTCCTTGTTCTGTACAATGTTGCTCTATAGTTTTAAATTAAAGTATTATAACAGAAATGTGTTTTGCATCACTCATTTTCTAGTAATACTCTAGTCAAGACAAAACATACCCATGTGCTGTATGATTAAAGATACATATATGGGTTTCTTATTACTTTACTACTGATACTACTGGTATATATTGATTTTATTAGTAAAATCAAAATCATATCACCAGACTCCCCAGTGCTAATAAGGAGGTAATGGATGTGGCATGTTCCTCAACAACTGTGGACAAATCAAATTTGCCAAATAAGCCATACTATAAGATATCAAGCAGCTTAATTTTGCAGGATTGCCATGACATACCTTAATGCCTTTTTTTTTTTAAATACCAGGAACTCTTCTTTTCATTCTTAGAATATTTTGGATAGGTGTGTATTTGAGTTTCTTTGTGTATCAGTTTGCTTAGACCTGGTATAACATTAAATTTATTGTAAGAACAAAAGCCATACATGAAATATTGTTCTTTAGCATTCTCTACATTTTAAAAGCTATGCATATATTTAAATATAAGAGGCTTGCTTTATTAATACTTTAAAATATATACTTATCATTTATAGAACCTTGAATTATAATTGATTCTAACTGAATCCGATATTTTGAAGTAATCAGTGTGGTTTGTGTATAATACTACTATTTACTTTGTGAGTAGAGAACTTCTTACCATGTGTAATTGACCTTGTGCAATTATTATTTAAATAGAAAATCACAAAAGCTCTGATTTTTAAAAATATTTTCCTTTCTTTTGATAAACTTTTTACATTTTCTAATTTTTGAGGACATTAACCTACTTGTTATGTAATCTAACTTCTGTGTATATATGGGTAAGTGTCTGCTTTTGTCTTATACTTGCTTACATTTTTAGTGACTTCTCCCTGTGACTTCTGTATTTAAAAGGCTGACACAAAATGTTAAACTAGTCTTTAAACAATACCTCCAGTTACTTGGAGATGATAAATCCATCCATTGATTTCCTAATTTTATTATGTACACAGTCAATTGTAATCCAAGATTACAGCAAACAAGATGTTAATTTTGAGACATAATCTATGTACATTTCAATTACAGAGCATGATTGGTATAGAAGCATAGAATAAAAAGGAATAGCATTTGTGCTATCCTCACAGGAGCTGTCAATAAAAGATGTAATAGGGGATTTAGGAATCTGGAAATGGCCAACTAATTTATGTGAATCTATTTTATTTCAGCTAGAAAGACCAAGCTCTTTTTCGTCTGCACTGCATATTGTCCAGCACAGGCTGTCTATAGAAAACCAGGAGGCTGCATATGGATAGTCCCTTGATATCATTCACTTGCTGTGTAATCTTATTATGCAAAGTTCTAATCTTCCCCTAGAATGAATGCCTGTGGGTCAGAATATAGTCATATCAGGGTTTTTGAGGTCATGTTTTGTGATCCTTAGCTTATTCTTCTAAGTAGGACTGGGATTTAAAGGGTATTCCCCAGACACTAGCAGAGATAGACAGCAGAACCTGCTGCCTTTTTGGAAGACAAGACCAACATGAGGTCCTGGTAGGATTAAACTTGATTTGTAGCTGTAGGATTTTTTAACAGATGTATTATTGGACAGGGAATAGGGGGCCACCAGCACAGCAAAATTGAATCACGACTGGCATTCTCAGGGAGTTTGCTGCCTGCTAAAACAGCAGCTGCATGTGGATTTGACTTCTTTCAGGTGAAGCGACTTCCAGTCATTTGGAAAGGATGGGATGAAAAGGAACCTTGGTGATAATTTTGATGTCTGCAAGATTTAGTACCAGTGTAATGGGATTATCGGTAACACCTTCACTGTAGAAAAAGCCACCTGGTGCTATAACTGGCAGCAACTGAGAACTAATCCTTTCCCATCTCTTGGATGTCATTCATGAAGCTCAAAGTGATTTCTATTCTGCTAACTGTGATTAATTTTATAAACAACAATCAAAAAATCAGGTGATCAAGGCAAAATATAATTTTATTATTTTAATATCTAGCTATACTCTAAGCTACAGAATTTATAATTTATAAGATAGTATGTCTAATGTAAGTACATTAAATGTTTAAATATAAAAGTACACTAATGCTTATGCTTTTTTTCTAATTTAGTGACCTAATGTATTTGCTATTTGTAAAGATTTGTATTTGATGTTAAACATTAAATGCATGCGTTTGTGTTGTTTTTGTCATAAGGTCATTATCAATAATTTAGTCAAAATTTCAGCTGTGTAATAAGGGGATTAATTTTTGCCATAAATTTAACTATGACTGCTTCCTTTTATGGTGATTAAATACTTTAGTAAGTAATTTAATGGTATAAAATATATAGATGCATATTTTTGAAAACTCAGGCAATACCTGCCCTAACTACTGATTAAAAGACTTTTTGTGAAAATTTATTATCTTAATATGTAAGTCATAAAGCAGTTACTACCAGTACTGAATAGCTTGCTTTTTTAAATCAGAAATTCTCAGTCTAAGTTCTCTAGTATCAAGTGGGGGTTTTGTTATTTGCTACACAATGATATAATAGTTAATTTGAATTTTTAAGCATTTTACTTCAACTAAACTTTATCAAGTACTTTGTTTAGAGGTGTTAATTATTTTAATATTCTTCTCTTACACGGTCCAGAATAAACTGAGAGAAAATGAAGTGAAATTATCCCATCAGTCACCCAAACAGTATGCAACATAACTGCCAGGATTAGAAAAGATAATTAGTGTTGTCAGTGTTATGATCCTAAAATACTTACTTTAAAAATATTTATTCATAGAACTTGGTTTTTATATTACCATTTTTTAACTTAGTAACTGCATAGATTTTAAAACATGATAAACAATCTCGATATTCCTTATACTTAATTTCATATTCATGAGGTATTAACTTACTTGAAGCCTCTACATACATATGCTATTTTTATAATACTTCCTATGAGGTCACTAGACATCAATAAATAAAATATAATAAGCTTATATAGAGTTCTTCAGTTAAACATACCTAGCAAGTGGAATTTGTTTTTAACTGGTTCTAAGATATTGTACTTCAAAATGTATTTCTTCATTTATTGTTGCATTTAGATTAAGAATATTGCTTACTACTGACCTACATTGTATTAGTTTACAAAAGAAAGTCTTTAACTTTCTATTTATATTTACTGTCTGAGAAACTAATTTAAAATTCTGTTAAAATGACAAGCTCTGGTCATGAAATAAATGAACTCAGATCATTTTCTATCTTCACAGTATATTTTTATTTTAAATATAACAATTGCATTATGTATATTCTCAAATTACTTTGCAGGCTAGTGTATTTTCTCAGGTTAACTTTTTATGGTAGTTAATAGTATTTCATTATTTATAAAAGTATATTTCCTTTCAAGATAAGATTTGTTTTCATCCTTTTATTTAGTATGTTCATGATTTACTTCTGTTACTTATCTATTTATTGAGTGATTCTTGAGAGATAGCTTTTATTTTTTTTCTTCTCTATAGTAGGAATATTAATATACATCCTTTTTTAAGTAGATAAAGTTTACTTGAATTTGATATCTTACTGATAATTTATGAGAAACTTGACAACTTAAAAGCTGTAAGTACTAATCTGACATACTGCATAGGTGACTCATGTCAGAGTAAGGGAGGTGATTTTGGAAATAAGGGATAAAGGGTGAGAGAATGAAACTTTAATTAGTAAGTCAGGTATAACAAAAGAGTGAGATGAGGGCCGGCCATATGTGGACATTCCAGACACTGCTGCCTGTGATAATGCTAAGATAGGCCTTCCATTTGAATGAATACCCATCATCTAATTCCTGTACAACTTCTATATTGTTCTGAAATAGATGACTCATAACCAGTAGAGAATTATGATGGGTGAATGGGATGATTTTGATGTTTCACTATTTGGAAGCTAGTCTTTGTTAAAATTGTCAAATACTTATGCCTTATGAACATAAAATAAACTTTTATTTTGGCTATTTACATATCTATCTAGTGAATTTCCAAAAGTAATATTTTAATTCAGTGAAATATTATTGATAGAATTTGACAGTTTGATAATGAAAAATTCTCCCACTTAGATTCAGCTTTAAAGTAATGAATGGGCGCAAAGCACAAGGACCGGCATAAGGATCCCGGTTCGAACCCCGGCTCCCCACCTGCAGGGGAGTCACTTCACAGGCGGGGAAGCAGGTCTGCAAGTGTCTATCTTTCTCTCCTCTTCTCTGTCTTCCCCTCCTCTCTCCATTTCTCTCTGTCCTATCCAACAACGACAACAGCAGTAATAACTCCAACAATAAAACAACAAGGGCAACAAAAGGGAATAAATAAAACTTAACCATTCATTATTTTTTTTTATCAAGTTTATAAAAATGTTGAGTATGTCACAGTACTCTCAAATGACAGAAGAAAGGTCCTTAGTGGGCTTCCTTCCTGAGAGCTTATTAAACCCTAGATCCTCACTCAATAGCTTTATGCTGGAAATTTGGGGATTTGGATTTTGAATTAGGTTTTCAAGTTATTTTGATGTAGTAGTCAAATTTAAAGTGGCTATCTTCTGCTTTAAAATTAAAAATGATGGCAGTTCAGTTCTTTTGGGACTGAAAAAAGTAAATTTAGATAAGATCTTCATAGATTATGGGAATCAGAACTCCTTAAATTTGTAATTCTAGAAAATAAAAGAGTAGCCTTTCAACAAGTCTTTTAACAATAGATTTAACACTACAGATATGAAGTCCTCAACAGTTAATTTGGAAATAGAATTTTAATGTCATGGAGAGTCTGCTGTGTGAGTGTATTACTTAGCTATTGAGCAGAGTGTAATCACTCAGCATCTATGTCTTACTGAGTCTTTTTTCTTCTCTACTTGTCACAGTAACTTCCATTCTGGGTCTCACATGGGCATACATCTTTCAGTAACTATATAAATTATTATGAAAAATGTATTTCTATAAGTATTCTTGGATTTGAGATATCACAAAGCTCTTAGGAATGTGTAAGTTTTCTTTTTTAAATTGTTTTTAAATTAATAATTATTGCATAGAGACAGAGAGAAATTGAGAAGTGGGGGGGGATATAGGGAGGGAGAGAGACACCTGCAGCTCTGCTTCACCACTTGTGAAGTTTTTCCCCTGCAGGTGGCGACCAGGGGCTTGAACCTCAGTCTTCATGCAAATCTCAACATCGTAGTTGTATTACATTTAAGTACACCTAAACAGGAAAAAAAAAAAAGACAGAAAACTTAAAAATTCTGGGGCCAAGCGATTGTTGTTGAGATGTGTCTTGTGCTTCAGTCTATCCTTTTTTTTTTTTTTTTTTTTTCACATTTGCAATATGTTCTCCACTGAATATGGGCGTTGGCAGGTCGATCCATATTCCCATCCTGTCCCTATCTTCCCTAGTGAGGCAGGGCTCTGGAAAGCTGACGGTCCAGGGTACATTGTTGAAGGTCCTCTGTCTGGGAAAGTCATGTTGGCATTATGGTAGCATCTGCAACTTGGTGGCAGAGTGTTGGAGTTGAAGGGTTGACATTCCACTCCTGGTGTCTCTGAACACAATCTGAAGTGAAACGTGTCGAGGAGGTTGCAGTGATTTGGTTGAGCTCAGCAGATGGAGGATTAAATGGTATGCATGGAGTGAAGCATGCAGGAAGACAAGCCGTAACCTGGGGTTTCTAGGGTTGGGAGAAATACAAGTTTTATAGAGAATGGAGAGGGTTCCTCCTGTCTTGGTGTTTGAGAAGATGATCGATAGTTATTATTATAACCACGTTATTAGGGAATTTGGCTTACTTTGAAAATCCCTGGGCCCATACTCCCAGAGGGTTAAAGAGTAGGAAAGCTATCAGGGGAGCGGTTGGTATAGGAGGTCTGGTGGTGGAAATTGTGCACAGCTGTACCCCTCTTATCCTATGGTTTTGCCAATGTTTCCTTTTCATAAATAAAAAATTTTTTTAAATCCCATAGTTAGGATTTGCTGTATCATACAAGACCTATCCTCACCTGTTCCTACTTAATATCATCACTTCTTGAAATGCTAATGCATTCACTTACCATTCCTCTTATTAAGACCAAAAAGAAAAAAAGGTATTAAACACTTCTTTGGTTGAGTTATAGTTTTAATGAATTTCTGTAACCTGGTAGTCTCAACTAACATTAACACATTACTTTTTTGTGACTGTAGGTACTCTGAAATCACTCCTAAACTTACTTTTTCAGATCTCACCCAAGATCTTAGACTTATACCCTTATTCCTGGAAACATCTAAAGATAGAGAAATCTCTAGATCTAGAGTTTCTTTTTTTTTTAAAGATTTTATTTATTTATTCATGAGAAAGACAGGAGGAGAGAGAAAGAACCAGACATCACTCTGGCACACGTGGTGCCGGGGATCGAACTCAGGACCTCATGCTTGAGAGTCCAAAGCCTTATCACTGCACCACCTCCCAGACCACTCTTTAGAGTTTCTGGTGTTAACTGTTTTCCATTTTTTCTACCGAATTTTCACATCAGTATACCTCTCTTCCATGCCTGTTTTATGGTTTCCAAATAATTTCATTCTGTTGAAAGGCAGTGTAGTATACTGGTGGTCTTTAGAATTGAAATGTTTGATATCTGCTGCATATGAGCTGTGTGATTTTGAATAGTTCCTTAATTTCCCTGTTTCAGTTTCTTTTCTTTCTTCCATATTATGAAAGCAGAATATTTCACATTTTAGAGTTATGACAGTTTCTGTAGAATATCATTCAGGAGGTAGAAAAATTCCATTATCTTCTTTCTGATAGGAATGGATGTCACTAACTGGTCTAAGATTCAATCCATTTTAAGGCATGACATGGCAGTATAGTAATAGTAAAGTGTTAAAACATACAGTCAAGGGAACTGGGCGGTGGCCAATGTAGGCGAGCACACATACTACTATGCGCAAGGACACAAGAACACAAGGACGCAGGTTTGAACCCCTGCTCCCTACCTACAGGGAGGACGATTAGCAAGTGTTTATCCTTCTCTCTCCCTCTCTATCTCCTACTCTCTTCTGCCCTATCAAATAGAATAGAAAGGAAAGAAAACAAATGGCCTCCAGTTGTGATGGATTCATAGTACTAGCGCCAACCTGTAGCAGTAACCCTGGTGGCAGTTAACCACATACATACACAGTCAGTCAGTCAACACACTTACTTTTAAATCTTGGTTACAAAGTCTTGTATAATAGGGACTTTTCTTTTTTTTTGCAAGCAGAATAATGATGACAGCTGATAACTAACTGGTGATATTGGTGTGGTTGCTAACTGCTTTTGGAGACAGTTCCAGGACAAATTCCAATACTGGAATTCTGTTCACTAGTGAAGAGACAATTTATATCATCTTTACAAATTGAATTAACAAACACATCCTCTAAAAAATTACTGCAAAAAGGAATTCCTGACCAGTTAAAACTGTGATGGCAAACGCACACATCTTTGTTTTTATAGGCAAACAGTATTTGTATCCAATAGGTTTTTCTCATTTTGTGCCATACTCAGTCATTCAGCTAAGCATCTGAAAAGTTTTGTAGCTTTGCATGTGGAGGAGACGTTTGAGTTCCATGTTTGGGGTGTAGTTTAGTTTATACCATCCCTTCAAAACACAGGTCCCCTTTTCTTTTTTCTTTTTATTAAAAGATTTATATATGTGAGAGGATATGTGAGAAAGAGGAGGAGCCAAAGAGGGAGAGGGATCCGGCGTATCACTGGCATATACTGTGCCAGGAAATGAACTCAGGACCTCACCAATGTTCTATGTTCTGCCACTGAGCTCCTTCCCCAATGTGTGTGTCCTCCTTTTTATGTGAGGTGTTTCTCAGTTTCTTCATCTATAAAATGAGATGCTTAAATTCTCATGGAGTTGTAAGTATTCTATGGAAAGAAGAAGAAAAAGCTACTGCTTTTCAGCACAAAGATTTGTACATTCCAGTTGATTGTAAAATATTTTACAATAGAGCGTTTTCTTAATTGTTTTAAATAGTATTAGTCATAAGACTTTTTGAAATTTACCATCAGGCTAATGGTGGCAGAGTCTATATAGAACTATGCTTCGTGGTGCTCTGGGAAAAACCTTTCGACTTCTTGGCTACACTATTCAGTATGGCTGTATAGCTCATTGCGCTTTTGAGTACGTTGGTGGAGTTGTAATGGTAAGTTTTTACATTCAAGAGAAATTACATAAAACATATTTTTAATTGAAACATTATTCCCATTTATTTTGGTTAGTTATTAATGAATATAGTGAAAATGTTTGATAACTTTATTGATGAAATATTAGTTTAGGTTAGTTGTCACTCAAATATAGTTCCACAGAAGTGTGAAATTTAAAACTAAATTTTGAGCTGTTAGGAGTCGAGCGGTAGCGCGGTGGGTTAAGCACACGTGGTGCGAAGTGCAAGGACCCCAATAAGGATCCCGGTTCGAGTCTCCGGCTCCCCGCCTACAGGGGAGTCACTTCACAGACGGTGAAGCAGATCTGCAGGTGTCTATCTTTCTCTCCCCCTCTCTATCTTCCCCTCCTCTCTCCACTTCTCTCTGTCCTATCTTACAATGACGACATCAATAACAACAAAAATAATAACTACAACAATAAAACAAGGGCAACAAAAGGGTAAATAAATATAAAAATTTTTTTGAGGTGTTAAAGAATATGTTTGAATTGGCACCAATATAAAATATATGAGCCATTAATTTAAATATGGGTCTGTATTGTTTTTAAGGAAGACACAAAACAGGGCATTAATAATCAGTAGTAATACTTTTTTAAAAAATTATTTATAAAAAGGAAACACTGACAAAACCATAGGATAAGAAGGATACAGCTCCACACAATTCCCACCACCACAACTCTTGACCCATCCACTCCCTTGATAGCTTTCCTATTCTTCAACCCTCTAGGAGTATGGACCCAAGGTCATTGTGGGATGCAGAAGGTAGAAGGTCTGGCTTCTGTAATTGCTTCCCTGCTGAACATGAGCATTGACAGGTTGATCCATACTTCCAGCCTATCTTTCTTTCTCTTTCCCTAGTGGGGCGGGGTTCTGGGGAATTGGAGCTCCAGGACACACTGGTGCGGTTGTCTGTTCAGGAAGTCTGGTTGGCATCATGCTAGCATCTGGAACCTGGTGGCTGAAAAGAGAGTTAGCATATAATATAAGCCAAACAAGGTATTGACTAATCATGAACCTAAAGGCTGGAGTAGTGCAGATGAAGAGTGGGGGAGGGGGGGGGAGTTCTGTGTTCTGTAGATAGCTAGTAGGCCTATTTTAGTTATATTCGAAAGGGCCTGTGTATACTAGTTTTTGTTTGTTTTCTTTTTTTTTTTTTTCATTTTCTTTTTTTCCCCTGAGCCTGAAATCTGATATGCAGGTAGATCCTAGTTATTGTCTGGGGAGATGATGTCATGGCTGGAAAAAGGACCAGAAAGGGATCAGGGAAGAGAGTAGCTCCCTAATATGGGAAAAATGTATAAATATTGTTGACTGTAAACCCCATCAATTTTATGTGGTCTGGGGCCCATATTCAGTTTAGGAGCCTGTGTGACCTCTGCATCCCTGTGGATCTGAGCTCACATTCTGTGGTCATGAGTAGGAACATTCCAAGCTGCCCCCAGGACCCATCTTCCTCAGGTGTAGCATAGAGTGTGTTGTCCAGCCTCTCTTCGGAGGATGGAACATTCTCTACCATTGTAGGTCCAAGTTGAGGGCAAGGTCCTCTGGGGGTCCACAAAGGGGTCTGTTTTGTTGTTACTGATATAGATAACCAGTAACAATGGAGAAAGGGGTTTATTCGAAGTCTAGGCCCATCATGTCTGTTTGGGAATCTCAGGACTCCCTGACTAAGGCCCCAGCTAATGGAGTAGTAGTAATACTTTTTAGCCCTTTTTGAATGCTACTTACTATGTGTGGGATGTTTTATCTGTTACATTTAATACCTTGCTTAATCTTTTATACTCTATAAAATACATTTTTTGTATGTGGAAGCAGAGGCTCAGGAAACTGAAGTAATTTGCTACCATCCTATAATTAGTAAGTGACAGCCTTGAAATTTCAAGATATATTTATTTAGGTTTCAAATTTTCTTGTTTGTTCTAGAGTCAAACCTAGAACCTCATCTCTGCAAAGTTTGCACTTTGCCATTGAACTGTGTCCTCATACCTGAAACTCGTGCTCTTAAAATTGGTGCTTAAATATCAGTAAAACAAATGATTATTCTACCTTGTAGCTCTATTAAAGATGTTACAGTTAAGGACCAGACAGTGGTGCACTTGGTTGAGCACACATGTTATAATAAGTGGAGGTTTGAGTTCTAGCCCCTGGTCCCCACCTGCTGGGAGGATGCTTCTTCAGTTGTTAAGCAGTGTTGCTGGTCTCCCCCCCTCCTTTTTTTCCTTCCCTTTCCTTTTCCTTCCTTCCTTCCTTCCTTCCTTCCTTCCTTCCTTCCTTCCTTCCTTCCTTCCTCTCTCTCTCTCTCTCTCTCTCTCTCTCTCTCTCTCTTTCTCTCTTACCAGAGCACTGTTCAGCTCTGGCTTATGGTGGTGCGGAGGATTGAACCTGAGGCTTTGGAACGTCAAGCATGAGAGGCCTTTTCCATAAGCATTATGCTATCTACCCTCTGATTTCTTTCTTTAATTTTTTTTAGTGAGTTTTTAAAAATTTATTTATAAAATGAAAATATTGACAGGACCGTAGGGTAAGAAGGGTACAATTCTACACATTTCCCACTAGTGTCTTTCTTTCTTCCTGTCTATCTCCCATCTCAATTTCTATTCTCTATCCAATAAATGAATAAATATTTTTTAAAATGTTAAAGTTGACAGCACCCTCATTAATGTTCTTTCTTAATATTTATCACAAATATACCAACCACAACCATACTTGCCTTTTGTCATGCAAATGAAAGAATAAATTGATCTGCTAGTCAGTAGATTTTGTGTTATTGGTTGTGGTGTTTTTACCATATTTACCCTAACAGATTAATAGTCCTATAACCACAAGTTTTATCATAGTCATGCAAATAAGTAGATTTAATTGAAACTCCCCTTTGATTTTTAAAATAGTATATTGGAGAAATTTTTGATTTGCAAGACTGTCATTATAGGATTACATTTCATATTTCCTGAAAATTGTCAGGATGCCTCACCCACCACCAAGTTAGGGAACTCATAGGGTCCCCAATCCCTTTCAGCCCTTTTACTATATTATTTGTTTTTTTTACTTGAGTAGGATGTTTTGAATAAAACATTTTTATTTATGCATGTGGGATAAAGGGAGACTTTGTGTTAGATTTTTAAGTAGCAGTAGCAATTTATTATAGTTTTGAGATATATGTGAAGCTTGTTGGTGAAAATCAAAGTTTTATTAGTATGAAAGTATTCAAAGTGTATCTCATTACACCAATATATTTCAGTAAAAATAGATGTTGTATCCCCATCAAATAATTAAACTGTTGTCTTGGAAGAAAAGGGTTGAGTTGTCTGATACCACTTCATAAATGACTATCATTGTAGCTAGATAGTAAATCATAAATTTTTGATTCCACAAATACTCATTATCAAGTTTATGCCAAATACTATTCTTTGGTCTTGGTTATGTAAATGGAAAGATGATAGATAAGTCTCTTGTCCTCGTGATTACTTTTATATCCCCAGATTTGGTGACTACTCAGAGTTCAACTTAATCTGGTTAGGATCCAGTCTTTAGAACTGAAAAACAATTGCCTGCTATTCTTTCTTTTAAGCCTCTTTGGATCCTCTATGTTAAATTTAAAACGTTTTAGTTCTGATTCTAAATTATCTTTCCTTTTCAGTGTTCTGGACCATCAATGGAGCCCACAATTCAAAATTCAGATATTGTCTTTGCAGAAAATCTTAGTCGACATTTTTATGGTATCCAAAGGTAAGTTTTTGTTTGTGATAAAAAACAAACAAACATAAACATATATAGAGTATCAGTTGTGCAGTTTATCTTCACGTTTAAAGTTCTTTTTAATATAATTAGTTAAGTAAAATTTCAGCTCAAACATTTTTTCTCAGTTTGAGAAATTTTAGTGTCTCCAAAGATGAGCAGTCTTTTATATCATTGTTCAAAAGATATAACATTACCTTTTATAATGTACATTTAAGCCTACTTTATTTGAGAAATCAACTTTATGGAAAGTTTTGAGTCAAGAGCTAGGGAGTTAGGAAATACATTTCAAATTATGTATCAGAATTAGTGGTTTGGTTTAAAATGTTTTGAAATTTCTGATACGACTCTTGTTATTTGTGGAGGGGGACCTAAGTTGGGAGTGAGAGTGTTTTACAGACCCCTGTCATGAGATAAAAAGTTAGAAACATGTACCAGCAATTGTAGTGTAATAATCCATTAATCTCTCAATAAAGTAAAAATAGATAAATAATAAATAAAACTAATGTGCACACCTTGGCTAGACAATACTCCAGTGTGCAAGGTCCTGGGTTCATTCCCTAGAATTACACAAAAGGCAGGGAAAATTTTCCCTCTAAGGCACCAACATATAGTTTATCTTTTCTTCTTCAGTTAAGGATCATATGGGCCAAAAATAGTTGAAGTCGACTAAAATACCCAGGGAATACATTTTTTTTTCTCCAAAACTACCATAAATCAGTATTGTTGGTGTATTACTTGTTCACCCAGTTTCATTGGCATGTTATAGTGGATGGAAAGATAATAGTATATCTTTTTTTTTTTAAGGACAGTCTTACATGGCTTCATTTGAAGAATTTATTACTCAGTAGCTTTTAACTCGTACAAAGAATAATTTTAAGGAAGCCAGACAGTGGTGCACCTGGTTAAGTCCACACATTACATTGTGCAAGGACCCAGGTTCAAGCCCCAGGCCCCCATCTGGAGGGGAGAAAGCATCATGAGTGGTGAAGCAGTACTGCAGGTGTCTCTCCCTTTCCTTCTCTAGCCCCCTCTCTTCTCAATTTCTCTCTGTTTCTATATAATAATAATAAATAAAAATATTAAAAGAATTTAAAAAAATAACCTTAAGAAATAATCACTGTACCCCTCTTATTCTATAGTTTTGTTAATGTCTCCTTTCTTAAAAATAAATAAATAAATAATCATACTGAATATTTTATATCATGTATAAACTTTCTGGTGAAAATGGTATATTTTATTCTCTTACATAAGAGAATACTACTTATATATCCTCTTTGACTTGGTTGAGGAAAATTTGGAACCTCCCCAAAAGTAAGCTATATTTGAGTGGTTCATGACTGCCATATAATTAATTATATTTTCTTTTTGATTTGGCTATCAAAAAGTTTAGGATTCATTTTAATATCTGCATATAGTACAATGAGGCTTTTGATTTTATGAATTTTGAACTACTCTGACATCCATCTTTTTCTTATTATAAGTAACATAAAATTATTTCTGCAGCTAGGTATAAATCACTAAATATATCTTAAGTTATATATTAGTTTTACTGTTTATTTGTTATATATTCATTATGTTTGTAAATCATAGTAAATATGATTAAATCATTTCAAATATGTACATTAGTTTTCATTTACTTACACTCATTTTATGTAGAAAATTTTGCTTTTTATGGTTGGTTCATTAGTCTATATTTCATTCTCCTTTCTGCCACTGTTAAAGATCTTTCTTGGGAGTCGGGCTGTAGCACAGCAGGTTAAGCGCAGGTGGCGCAAAGCACAAGGACCAGCATAAGGATCCCGGTTCGAACCCCGGCTCCTCACCTGCAGGGGAGTCGCTTCACAGGCGGTGAAGCAGGTCTGCAAGTGTCTATCTTTCTCTCCTCCTCTCTGTCTTCCCCTTCTCTCTCCATTTCTCTCTGTCCTATCCAACAACAACAATAATAACTACAATAATAAAACAACAAGGGCAACAAAAGGGAATAAATATTTTTTAAAAAAGATCTTTCTTATACTTCTATTACATGTAAATTGATATTTCTTCTATCAATAATAAATTCCGTGTGTAGTTATATACATACTGGTTTTATATTTACAATATGACAGTTTATTATATGTAGACATCTTTTAGAATTTTATTTGTTGTGTCTTCTGAAACTTCTACATGTGTGTGTGTGTATTTTATTTTTTGGTTATCTATTAGGCTTCACCGGCTGGGCTGACTTTTTTAGAGGGGGAAGGAAGAGATAGAGACATAGAAAGAGAGTGCTCTGGGAGGTGATGCAGTGGATAAAGTATTGATTTCTCAAGCATGTGGTCCTGAGTGGAGATCGCTCCAGCTGCACATGCACCAGAGTGTGATATCTGGTTCTTTCTCTCTCTTTTTCCTTTCTCATTAATAAATAGTCTTAAGAGAGAGAGAGAGAGAGAGAGAATAGCACTGAAGTTTCCCCCAGTGCCATGGTACTCCTAGGGCTCAAATCTGGCTCATACCTCATGACAAGTGAACTATCTTGCTGTATATATATAACTGTAGGTTAAATTACCTGGGATATATGGAGTATTTATTTACTATAATTCCTCAATTCTTTGAACTCTAGGGAAACACAGACGATGTTTCTACTTTCCTATGTTCTCTAAAGTCAATTCATAGTACTAAGCGGTTTATAAAATTTACTTAATTCGATGGTATTTATTTACATGCAGTTGTTTTCTATAATCTTGACTTTTAATATTTGGATACAGAAAATAATGGTCCAATTTTGGTGGAATTATTGGAGATTTTTTTAAATCTTCTAGTAGCTGTTAAACTTACTTCTCACTAAAAAGTCAGTTGCAATGTCTCTCAAAGTTGATATGGAACAATGTATGGAAAGGTCAGTATGTGTGAGAGTAAAGTGTGTGATTTCTATCTTACTTTATAAAAGTGTTATAACAGTGCCAAGTATATGTTTATACTTAGTAATATTGACAGTGACATCTTTTGACTTTTTCCTCCTCAGAGGTGACATTGTGATTGCAAAAAGCCCAAATGATCCAAAATCAAATATTTGTAAAAGAGTAATTGGCTTGGAAGGCGACAAAATCCTCACCAATAGTTCATCAGATTTCTTTAAAAGTCATAGTTATGTAAGTACCATTTTAGTTATCCTATTTGTTGATATCATAGTTGCTTACTATTAACTGAACACACTGTCAAAAGAAAATAATAGAGACACACCTTACTAGGGAAAGAGAGAGGCAGACTGGGAGTATGGACCGACCAGTCAACGCCCATGTTCAGCGGCGAAGCAATTACAGAAGCCAGACCCTCTACCTTCTGCAACCCTCAACGACCCTGGGTCCATGCTCCCAGAGGGCTAGAGAATGGGAAGGCTATCATGGGAGAGGGTGGGTTATGGGGATTGGGTGGTGGGAATTGTGTGGAGTTGTACCCCTCCTACCTTATGCTTTTGTTCACTAATCCTTTCTTAAATTAAAAATTTAAATAAAAATAAATAAATAAATAAATAAATAAAAAAAGAAAATAATAGCTTATTTATGTATTGTATATATGATAAAATGCTGTACTCAACAGAATATATTAAAAACAATTTGGCCACTATGTTATATATAATTCTTTTTTTTTTACTGAGATAGTTATGGTTTAATTCTTATTAAAACATGTAGAGCCAGGGAGATAGTTCAACAGGTAGGGTGAAAATCCCCACAGTATATGGAAGGTACTATGGTATATCTTCTTCTTTCTGTGTCTCTCCCTGTCTCTGAATATCTGAGTTTAAAAAAATGGTTGGAGTGGTGTAATATATATATACATATATATAGTATATATGTATATATATATTTATATATTATATATGTATATGTACATATATATATGCTGATAACTATGTGTGTGTGTAATAATTATTGCAGACAATGCAGCTGGAGAGGTGGCTCAACAGTGGATCACTAGACTGGCATGCATAATGCTCTGGGTTTAGTCCCTAGTACCATATATTCTAGAACAAAACTCTAATCTCTATCACTGCCTCTCCCTCACACCCATAAAAATAATTAAATCTTTTTGAAAAGTGATTATTGTAGCCAAGATTCACCAATTGATTAAGTTAGAATTATTGTGTAAAAGTCTGAGGAAAAATATAATTGCTTAATTTGAAAGAATTTCTTCCAAAATATTTACTACAAAGAAAACATGGTAATGTCATAAAGGAGAAATCTGGCAGACACCCCCTTACTGGTATGATCTTCTTTAATTTAGTTCTTGAAATGAAGCACTGAAAAAGAATCGTTGTGGTGTTCTTGCAAAAGAAGGTCTAATTATGAGAAAACATCAGAAAAGCCCTACTTAAGGGTTCCAATAATATGCAGTAAAACTGATGAATTCTATTTAGAAAACATCAAGGTCATGAAAAATAAGGCAAGACTGTCTTAGACTGGAGGAGACAAAGGAGACAACTACATATATCTGGGATGCTGGCCTGTTTGTGGGAAATTTTATAACATCAAAGTCTACAGTTTACCTTTGTATTCAGAAGTTCTATGTGTCCATTATATATACCTTTGGCCTATTCAGTCTGCTTATTTATAAGCAAAAAAAAAAAAGGCAAGAACAGTTGAATGGAAGAATGAAAGGCGTATATAATTTGTTGTCTCTTTTCACAGAGCTTATGGCTATTATGAGAGAGCTTATTGTGAAAATGGGTAACCTTGGGGCCAGGTGGTAGCACACCTGGTTAAGTGCATACATTACAGTGCATTAAGGACCCGGGTTCAAGCCCCTGGTTCCCAGCTCTAGGGGGAAAGCTTCACAAGTGCTGAGGCAGGGCTGCAAGTGTCTATCTGTCTCTTTTCTTGTCTGTTTCCCCCTCCCCTCTCTATTTCTCTCTGTCTCTATCCAATAATATAAATAAATAAATAAGATATTAAAAAAGAGAAGGGTAACCTTGTACCACTTCTTCAAAGTAGATTCTTCTTACTTTGCAACTATAATTTAATTTTAGACTTTTCTAATTTTTCTGTATTACTATCAAATAATCATTATATCTATAAACTAACTTTATCTTTTATCTTTGTTCCCAATGGAAGTATATAATTATGAGTTAAATTTCTTTTTTTTAAAAAAATAATTATTTTAATGAGAGATACACAGAAAGAAACAGAGAGACCGGAGAGCACTGCTCAGCTCTGGTTTATGTTGATGCTGGGGACTGAACCTGACAGCTTCAGGCATGCAGATTGTTTGCATAACCATTATGCTATTTCCCCAGCCCAATATGGTTTTCATCACTGAAAGCTTACTTATTTATTCATAGCTCTGAGGTCATTCTTTTTAACATTTGTCATGCCATACAGTTATAGAGAATGGTTTCCAGAAATTCAGGTTCTGTTGTTTTTAATTTTTTTTTTTAATTTTTTAATTTTTTAAATTTTTTATTTAAGAAAGGATTAGTGAACAAAAGCATAAGGTAGGAGGGGTACAACTCCACACAATTCCCAACACCCAATCCCCATAACCCACCCCCTCCCATGGTAGCCTTCCCCTTCTCTATCCCTCTGGGAGCATGGACCCAGGGTCATTGAGGGTTGCAGAAGGTAGAAGGTCTGGCTTCTGTAATTGCTTCCCCGCTGAACATGGGCGTTGACTGGTCGGTCCATACCCCCAGTCTGCCTCTCTCTTTCCCTAGTAGGGTGTGACTCTGGGGAAGCTGAGCTCCAGGACACATTGGTGGGGTCTTCAATCCAGGGAAGCCTAGCCAGCATCCTGGTGGCATCTGGAACCTGGTGATTGAAAAGAGAGTTAACATATGAAGCCAAACAATTTGTTGAGCAATCATGGATCCCAAGCTTGGAATAGTGGAGAGGAAGTGTTAGGGAGGTACTCACTGCAAACTCTAGTGTACTACTGCTTTCAGGTATATATTTTGCAGTAGTTTATGGATACGTCTGGAAAACTCTCAGAAGGCTAGACATGGACCTTCCATATGACCCAATAATTCCTCTCCTGGGGTTATACCCCAAGGACTCCATAACACCCAACCAAAAAGAGGTCTGTACTCCTATGTTCATAGCAGCACAATTCATAATAGCTAAAACCTGGAAGCAACCCAGGTGCCCAACACCAGATGAGTGGCTGAGAAAGCTGTGGTTTTTAATTATTTTTTATCAAAAGGAAACATTGACTAAACCATAGGATAAGAGGAGTACAACTCCACACAATTCCCACCACCAGGACTCTGTATCCCATCCTCTCCCCTGATAGCTTTCTTATTCTTTTTTTTTTGTATTTATTTATTTATTCCCTTTTGTTGCCCTTGTTTTATTGTTGTAGTTATTATTGTTGTTGTTACTGATGCTGTTGTTGTTGGATAGGACAGAGAGAAATGGAGAGAGGAAGGGAAGAAAGAGAAGGTAGAAAAAGATAGACACCTACAGACCTACTTCACCGCCTGTGAAGTGACTCCCCTGCAGGTAGGGAGCTGGGGGGCTCAAACTGGGATCATGTCATTGATCCATTTGGTTGATTTTTGTTTCCGGTGAGATAAAGTGGTTCAGTTTAATTCTTCTGCATGTTTCAACCCAGTTTTTTCAGCACCATTTATTGAAGAGAGCCTCCTTCCTCCATTTAAGTGTGCTGTTTTTAAATGGAGCAAGCTGGTACCTTTCTTTGTCTTTGGCTTCCTTCCTTCCCCCCATACCTTTTAGGAAGTTATCTTAGCTTTTAGAGTGCTTGGTATGCTCAAGAGTCTTGCACTTTTCTTTCTTTCTTTCTTTCTTTCTTTCTTTCTTTCTTTCTTTCTTTCTTTCTTTCTTTCTTTCTCTTTTTCTTTTTTTGTACAACAATGCCAATAGCATGGTTAGTGAATGGTGACATTTGTAAGACATTCCTTTTTGAATAGTTTCCACTCCCTTTATGTCTACAATATTACCTTCCTTGGGGGCTGGTAATAGCATACCTGGTTAAGTGCACATGTTGTAATGTGTAAGGACCCAGGTTTGAGTCCCTGGACCCAGCTGCAAGGGAAAAAAAACCTTTGCAAGTGGTGAAGTAGTTTTGCAGGTGTCAGTCTGTCTTTCTCCCTCTCACCCCTTTCCCTATCGATTTCCTGTCTCTAGCCAGTAAATAAATAAATACATAAATAAATAATAAATATAACTTGAAGAAAAGAAAGGAAATTTTAGTATTACCTTTCTTTTAGATTCAAGTTTGTAGCCAAAAGAATGGCTTCATGTTTTCTAGAGGGTCTAAGGGACTTTTTATGGATGCCTCTCCTCTTTCCCTTTGTGTTGATCATTTTGGCAATTTACTGGAAGATGTTCATTCTGGCCAACAGGAGGAAATTTAAACTGTAATAGTGTCTGCTTGCCCTATAAAAGTTTTAACAATAGACTATTAAATTGCTATTTATTTATCATCCATACAGGCTGTGTGTGGTTCAGATATGTGAATGTTCTTTGATGTTTATTAATTTAATACTAAAAAAATAATAATAGCTACCTCATGGTGATAATGTTAAAGATGGTGATCATGTGGCATCAAGTGGCCTATTTTCCCCTGGTCTTTGTCATCAATGTTGTGTTCTTTTATTATTCAAAAATGTCAAATTTTGACTGAACATCACCTTCATATGCTAGTTACAACTTCATTCAGTATTTTAGCTATTTATTTCAGCAACACACACACACATACACACACATATTCTCTATGTACTTTTAACACCAGCCCATTTTTGCAGATTTGTTACTTTCTTTTTTAAAATTTATTTATAAAATAAAAAATATTGACAATACCATAGGATAAGAGGGGTACAATTCCACACAGTTCCCACCACCAGAGTTCCATTTCCCATCCCCTCCCATGAAAGCTTTCCTACTTCTTTATTCCTCTGGGAGCATCAACCCAGGATCATTATGGGGTGTGGACGGTGGAAGGTCGGGCTTATGTAATTGCTTCTTCACTGAACATGGGCGTTGACAGGTCTATCCATACTCCCAGCCTGTTTCTGTCTTTCCCTAGTGGGCCAGCGCTCTAAGGAGGTCAGGTGCCAGGTATACTGATGAGGTTGTCTGCCCAGGGAAGTCAGGTTGGCATCATGGTAGCATCTGCAACTTGCTGTCTGAAAAAGCATTAAGATATAAAGAATTGTTAAATAATCAGGAACCTAAAGGCAAGAATATTACAGATGAAGATTTGAGGTCTTAAAAAGCTCGTAGGTCTATTTTAGGTATATTCCAAAGGGCCCATGTCTTTACTAATTCTTGCCTGAGCCTGATAGTTAACTTGCAGGTGGACCAAAGGCATTGTCTGGTGAGATAGTATCAGAGTTGGAAATAGGACTAAAAAACTGGGTCAGAGAAGAGAGTAGCTCCCAAATATGAGAGAAGTATATAAATACTGTTAACTGTAAACCCCATTGATTTGAGGCTCATATTTAGAGCAAGAACCTGTGAAACCTCTGCATCCTTGTAGGTCTGAGCTCACATTCTGTGGTCATAGCTAGGAGCAAGCATTCTAGGCTGCACTCATTGCTGGACTCATCTTCCTTGAGTGGTAGAGTATGTTGGCCCAACCTCCCTTCAGAGAATGGGGCATTCCTTACCATTCTTGATCAACACTGAAGGCAACGTCCTGTAGGGGCCCATAAAGGGGCCCATTATGTTGTTCCTGACGGAGATGACCAATGACAGTGGAGAGAGGGATCTGTTGGAGGTCTAGGCCCATCATGACTATGTGGGAATCCCAGGATTCTCTACTAGGTCCCTGGGAGATGAGGTGGCCTGGTAACCAAAATAACTATCATTAAAGTATGCTGGTCTCTTGCCCTTATCCAGCTTTTGTAGTCCTTACTTTGTCTGACAAAGTTAGCCTTGGAGTGATTGTGGGACGTGAAATGGGAAGCAAGTGAGGAGGAAACTAGGTCTAAGTAGAAACTAATTAAGTATTTTATGGTGCCTTTTTTAGGTCTTTCTTCTTGCTTGCTGCACTCACTCAGTCACTGCAAACTATTGTGCACTTTTGCTTTAAGGATATTTTCCCCTAACTTATACATACATGTGCACATGTGCTCTTTCTCTTGTTCCCTGGTCCATATTTAGGTACTGTGGCTTTATTAAAGTGCACCATCCGAAATGGAATTAAGGAGTCTTATGAGCTAGGAATGGTCTCACCAGAGTACTGGAGTGTAAGGGTTGACATCACAGGCCTGTCATCTGTAGACACAGTCTGAAGTGAAACATGTCAAGGCGGTACTGGTTGCACTGATTAGGTTGAGATCAGCTGATCTCAGTGCTGGAGCCTGTGTAAACTCTGCATTCCTGTAGATTTGAACTTGCATTCTGTGGAGTATATATTGCTAGGTTTATGTTTACCTCTAACTTATGGGTACACATGAACATGCGCTCTTTCTCTTGGACCCTGGTCCATATCTAGGTGCTGTGGCTTTTTTCAGAAGTGCACCACTGAAATAGAATTAAGGAATCCTATGAACTATGATGAGTTAGTCCTATGAGCTAGTACAGTTCTGAGAATATATTCTTTTCATCCAAGCACTCAAGGCTTCAAACTGATACCCTAATTGAATCTTAATAGTGGGCTCAAATTGTTAGTACATTTCTAATAATGTCTTTTTCTTTGAAATATTAAACCACCTATATAATCTTAGACCAGAGAGACCAGAAGCAACTGGTTGCATCACTATGTAAGCTACAGCTATATGTAAATAGCCTTAAATGACATAAATCATGGTGAGGTCTTGTATGATACAGAAAATTCTAACAATGGGATTTTCAAGCTCAACCAAATTTCCATATAGCTCGGTTTAATAACAAAAATCTATTGCCTTCTTAAACCCTAAGACAGCAGGAACCCTCCCCATTCAATGTAAAACCCATATTACTCCCAGTCCTGGAACCTCTGCGTCAGAGCTCATTTTCCAGCAGGCTTCTCTCCACCCATACCAATTGATACTGCATCTGCTGATCTCAACCTAATCGATGCAGCCAGCACTACCTCGACATGCTTCACTTTGGACTATGTCCACAGAGGCCAGGCTTCTGATACCAAACCTTCAGCTCTAGTACTCTGGTGAGATCGTTCCTTGTTTACCTGTTCTATATCCCTCTGGGAGCATGGACACAGGATCATTATGGGTTTCAGAAGGTAGAAGGTCTGACTTCTTGAGTCGCTTCTCCACTGGACATGGGCATTTACATGTTGATCCATACTCCCAGCCAAAGGAACTATTTCTGATCAGGGTGGTACCGGGTCTTGAAGAGAAGCCAGTTTTTTTTTTTTTTTTTTTTAGTCACTTCTCTCACTCCATTCTTCTTCCCTCTACAAGTTTTTCAAGGCTGTGTTATTCAAGCCATAAGAATTCTTGTAGCAATTATAGAACCACTTTAGCAAATGTGTTCTATTAATCAAGGTGATATATAACAAAAATTTATCCAAGTCTAGAGTACTGTGAAAAGATATCCAAGCTGTTTGTAGGGTCCACTCATCTAGAGTGACCCCTTTTTTTTTCAGCTATCTCAAAAAGACACTGGTGCTGTATTTTATCTAGTGGTTTTCTTCCACTGACCTTTGAATCCTCTTAGAAACATCATCATTGTTTATAAAATAAAGACATTAATATTTAGGTCTTGACTATGCTACATAGTAAAGATAATAAATATTAAATGTGCTTTGAGCTCTGGGCAAAAACTAATCACATTTATCCTCCTAAATAGCTACTACAGAAAGAAAAATACCAGAACTATCGCTTGGAACCTAGAATAAAGAGTTTAGCATATGAAAGGGATAGTTTTGTTTGTAAGTTGGCAAAAAATATATATAAGCAGTATGTTGGTTAAGTGATGTGGAATTGTTTCATTCATTTTAAAATAGTAAAAGCCATGTTGCAAGCAACAGCTGCAAACCATGATTTATTTTTTACATTAAATATTTGGAAACTTATCAATTACCTCCAAGGTGCTACTGCATTGGGTTTTGTTTATTATGATTACATTGTGGCCAGTGATTCTAGACTTTCATTATAGGCTGATCATTGATTACTGGAATATGAGCTTAATTTGACTCTCAAAGAAATAAATTGTTCTTAGCTCAAGCACCTTCAGTAACTTGCCTTTCTATGCTATAGCATTTTTTTTTTTACTTTGCTGCCAGAAGTCACTAATTAGGCAGAAAAGTATTTAGTTAGAACTGTTTTATTTTGTAAAGCCATATTTTAAAATTTGTCTTTAGTAATGGCTTATAAAATAGTAAGGTTACAGGGTATAGTTCTACATTGCACCCACTACCAAAGCTCTGTGCCCCCACCTTCCCTAGTTGGAAGTACTTAGCAAACAATAACTACATAAAATTGAACGACATTCATCTGTTGATTTGCACAATAGGCAGAATACAAAATAATATTCAATTTAAAGTAGTATGTATTGAGAATAGATTACTGGTGGGGTAAGTTGCATGACTTAGTCCAACATGAAGATCCAGGTTCAACCATTGGTACCTCATGGCAATACAGTGGTATCAGCAGCAGGAGACACTCTATAAATGGTGAAGCAGTTCTATGGTGTCTGTCTCTGTTTCTTTCCCCCTCTGAAATTTAAAAAGAACGAAAAAATTTTCAGTCCAGATACATGGAACCACACACATGAGACTATAGCACCCCTCAATAAATAAGTAAATGACATGGTATGTATTCCTCATAGGAAATTTAGAGTCAGGACTCAGTGAAGAGATGAAAAGTAACACTTTATAATCTTCCTGGGAATAACATTATGTACTAATTCATTGTTTGATTTGAGTTCATAATGTAACAGTGGTGCAGTAAATAACTTTCAGGAAACAACTGGGCTATAAAATCTACCATCTAAGCAAGAAGCCCCCTTTGGTAACACCTGCTTTTACATAAAAGAGTTGTGCATACTTACTGACTTCACTTGGAACTGTTTCTCTCTCTCTGTCTCTCTCTCTCTCTCCCTCTCTCCCCCCCCCCTCTCTTTTTTAATGGTTACATATTCTCTTTGTAGAGAATTCCCAGTTAGGCTTCGATCCTCACCACTTCATCCAAACAGTTGTCAATTATTTCTTTATTGATTGTCATTCCAGTGGTCATTTTTCAGCTCCTGTTTTACTTAGAATGTTTTAAAATACGTGTTCTCTTGGTTTCACTTAGTTTTAGGAAGATCACTCTCTCTAGGTTTACTTCTTATCTCTGTTCTTGTTAAGCTTCCTTTATTGGTTCTTCCAGCCATGGGAGTAACTATGGGTTCATGTTTTAAACTTTTCTCATTAATTTTATTTTTTACCTTTTTTTTATTTTTAGGGGTGTGGCATTTCAGGGGAGTTACACTCTGGTGCTGGTTTTTTTCAGATAGAGGCAGAGAAAGAGAAACAGAAACCACTGCACCAAAGCTTCCCTTAATGCTTTTTCGGCTAGGCTCTAACCAGGGCCATGCACATGGTAGATCAGGGCACTATCTATACTATAGTATATAATGATCCTCTTGAATTTAATTGGTATATAACTAGACTCTTAATTAATTTTCTTCCAAAACTGGTTACATCATACATGTTCTCATTTTAGTAAAGACAACTCTTTCAGTTTTCTCAAGTCACGGACTTTGTACTCATTTTTTTTTTCTATCTCTTTCCCTTCACTTTACATCTAGTCCACTTGCAAATCATGGTGACTACAACTTGTAATTACAATCAGAATTAGACCACTGTTGCTGTCTTGCTGTTGCTACTGCCATTTTGGTGTCACTACTACCTTTTTGATGTTAGACAAGTTTATCTTTCTTGCAATAACTTGGGAACTACTCTTTCTCTGCTAATATCTTTCCCATCGTTTTTGCCTCCCTACTTGTCCTCTGACTATTCTTCACATGGAAGCTGTAATGGTCTTTTTTAATAATTAAATTTAAAGACTAGTACTATTACTCTTCTATTCAAAGGCTCATAGCAAAAGTTATAGACCTTAAAGTGGCTTTTAAGACTTCCTGATAATTTTTTTGTGCATCCTATCGTGACTAAAGTATTATTGGAACACAGGAGTGCTCATTCCTTTATATATTGTTTTGACTGCTTTTACTAAAACATCAGAGTTAAATAGTTGTAACAAAGACTACATAGCACATGAAGCTTAGGACATTTGTTGTCTAACCCTTTCAGAAAAAGTTTTCAGATCACAGTAGAGTGATAGTGGATGAATAAAGAATTTATGTTATATTGTATTATTTATATTTAATTTTAAAGGATAAATCATGTTATTAACAAAATCACTGTTGCTGATACAAATGTTAGGAACAGAGGCAATTTTTTCATTTTATAAAGGACTGATTTATTTTCAGGATACGCCATTGATCTAATGCTATTAAAAAGAACTTGCAAATAATATGCCAATAATAAAGCTGTTTCACAGTGAAGTGGAAAATATTTAAATAAGACTGATTGACAAACTTAAAAACAATCTCACTAATTGAATAGCATTAGAAATTGGTCACTTTCTACATTGAACACTAATTGCCCCTTAATGTGCACTGTGTATTTAGGGTCTAATTCATATCATTGAATATCCTAATGCTGTTTTTCTGTTTGTTTAAGTGTCATTTACTTTAACTAAAAGTCACAACCATATGGTCCTCTATTGCCATTTGTATTATAAACAGAAAAGTACTGTGTAGGGAGAGGATACATCAGATTGCAAGGGCTTGTTTATTATAAGTTGCTGATACGCTAAATCCTTATGCCATTCAAATAGGAGAACTACCTAATAATGTCACTTATTACATAAGGGTATCTAAACAGGGGACTTGCTTTTTGCAGACTATAGTGATAAAAACCTGTGCTACACATCCATTTCTCAGCAACGGCTCCCAGGATAATCAATCATGGCATACTGCTAATGCCTTGATTGCAGCTGATGTGGAGGAAATATGTTTACTCTTTTGCTAAAGTGAAGTTCACTGCGGAGATGACGTGACTTTTTCATCCTATAGCTAACACAGTTCTGAAGATAAATTTGACTTATTGTTTACAATTCTGAGGTGTTTTTCATAGGTTAGCACTAAAGAACAACCCTTTTAGAGCTCTATAACAAACATTTTCTGATGTGTCGGCTAAACATTCAGGATAATTTGATCTTAGTTTAACAACAAAATGTAGTTTATAGACTTACTTTATGGAAACATACTATATATATATATATATATATATATATATATAATCTTTGAATATACATGTACATGCCTAGGTGTTTAAAAACCAGCATTTCTACTGGAAGTAAAAACCAAGTCTTCTGAGATTATTTTGTTCATCTAAAAATATTTTAAGTGCTTAAAGGTGGAAACCTATTAGTGTAAATATAAACCTATTAGTGTAAATATATAGGGATGCAGTATGCAATCCAGTAAAATGCAAATGTTCTATGTACTTTTGTATGCAAGCTGTATGAGACACCTGTACTTTAAAGGTGCCTAAAGTAATTCGGAGCAGAGTCGTGTTCTGCTAGTAGTAAAGAAATATGTCCCAAGTGTCATGTTGCTTCCTAATCTGATACATCGATTTGCTAGAAAGCTGTTGCTAAGTGGAATATGTTGAAACTATTGTTTGAATTTAGCAATTAAATTAAGATCTTGTATTACCACTTTGGGTGATTAAAACTACATGTTTCTAAGACCCCTTTAATCTTACTCTATGAAAGCCTTCATAATTTACTAAACAGTTCTTTATTATAAATAGAAATGGAAAAAGGAATAGCATGAAAGCAGATATAGATTTGATAAGATAAATAATTATAGTAAATTAACAAGAAAATAATGGCATTAGAAGCCATTGGAATTCTAGCCAAGTCCTATGTGAATGCTTTCTAGTTTAGTATTTTCATAACTACTGAAACAAAATTTTGAGTCATTTAGTTTGGCACCATCTGAAGTTTACTATGCCTTCGCTAAACATACACACAGAATCAAAGGGACAAGAGACAAAATGTTTAAAATGTAGAACGAGGAGGGCTAAGTGCTGACACCCCTGGCTAAGTGCATATATTACCATGTGCAAGGACCCAGATTTGAGCCACTGCTCCCCACCTGCAGGGGAGATGCTTCATGATCAGTAAAGCAAGTCTGCAGCTGTCTATTTTCTGTCTCTCCCTTTCTCCCTCCCTCCCTCCACTCTCAGTTTCTCTCTGTCCTATCAAATAAAATAGAAAGAAAGAAAAAAAATGAATGAATGAAAGACTGTTGAGCAAGTAATTACAAAATCTAAGATGCTGGGGCCAGATGGAGCATCTGGTTAAGAATACATGTTACAGTGTGCTAGGACCCAGGTTCAAGACCCTGGTCCCCACCTGCATGGGGAAAGCTTCACAAGTGATGAAGCAGATGTCTCTCTATCTCTTTCCCTCCCTCTCTCCCCTCCCCTTTCAATTCCTGTCTCTATCCAATAGTAAGTAAATAAAAATATTTTTTTAAAAAACCACATAATCTAAGATGCAATTTAAGACTCATATGTACTTTCCCTGTACATTGGTGTGCATGAACCTCTAAATTAGGAAGAATTAGAGAAACTATTTGTCTGCAGAGACTTGAAATTTGACCTGACTTCCGTATGTGAAAAAAGTCAGAGTAGATTTAGGATATAGACTAATACAGATTTATGACCCTCCCTGCAAGTACATCTAAACCCCAAACCAATCCCAGAATTTAGACATCATCCTTAATAAAACTTTGTTTTTGTCAGTAGCTGGAATCACTAATTAGATTGGGGTGCAAAGAACTGGGGTGAGAGAGAAGATGCAAATGAACACACTATACGAGTGGACAAAAATTCTGCAGTACCCGCTAAATTTTCCTTTTACTTATTCAGACATTCATTAATTCCACAATCATTTATTGAGCATTTGAGGATTGGCACCATGCTAGAGTAAATCCAGTTTACGACCTCTGGCATTGTCTAGTAGGACTTTATGCAGAATTGGAATATTCTAGATCTGTATTGTCCAGTGTAATGGCCACTAGGCACATGTAGCTGTTGGTTACAAGACATGTGTCTAGTGTGCCTGAATTTTTAATCTTACATTGTTTGTAAAGTTAGAAGAAATGGATTTGAATAGTTTAAAATGAGCCCATGTCTTTCACTTTAGCTATAGGTAGTAGGTGGTATATTGTAATAAAGGAACCTAGGGGAGATGTAGTTTTGGGAAATCGAGACAGTGTATACTTAATTTTAGGATATGGTAAAAGTCCATCTGATAAGCATAAAATACATTATAGTTTAATATAATTCCATTTGCAGTATACAGAAAGTTGGGAGAAAATACACACAAAGTGCTTCCTTAGGATAGTATTTCACTATGTGCTATATTATTACCTCCTTGATGTCCACAGTGTATGTTCATGCTTAGTCAAAACAGTATTTTGATGTTCTCAACCCTTGGAATCAATCTTAATGTCTTTTTTTTAAATCTTAGTTTTTTAAAAAATTGTAATATTTATTTTCCATTTTGTTGCCCTTGTTTTTTTATTGTTGTTGTAGTTATTATTGTTGTTGCTATTGATATTGTTGTTAGATAGGACAGAGAGAAGTGGAAAGAGGAGGGGAAGACAGAGGGGGAGAGACAGACACCTGCAGACCTGCTATGAAGTGACTCCCCTGCAGGTGGGGAACCGGGGGCTTGAACCAGGGTTTAATCCTAATTTTTAAGGATCTTCAGCTATTCTTTTTATCTTACATCATCACAAAAATGCCACCTTTCATCTATCTGCCTAATTTGTAATTTTGTGTTCACAAAACTCAATTTCATACTAAGTAACTTTAAGGTTATGAAACATTAGAGTTGTGTTCTGATGAATAACACACAAGTAGAAGTGTCTGTCAAAGAAAAATAAGTAACAGTGCTTTTTTTAAAAGCATTATTAGCATTAAGTATAAAAAGATCTATGAGGGCCGGGTGGGTCCCACACATAGTAGGAAGCACAAAGATCTGAGTTCGAGCCCCCGACTCCCCACCTGCAGTGAAGCAGGTCTACAGTTGTCTATCTTTCTTTCCCCCTCTTCTGTTAGTTTCTCTTTCTCCTACTTAACAACAAAAATGGAAAAAATGGCCCCAGGAGCAGTGAATTCATAGTGCAGGTACCAAGCCCCAGCAATAACTCTAGAGGCAATAAATAAGTAAAATAAAAAGACCTACCTATTCTTATCATTTCTTTACTAGAATATGAGTTTCTCTACCAGTGATGTTCTATTTCTAATAGAATTTTAAATTAAATTAGTTTTCTAGTCAATCTCTATCTGAAACAATTATTACATAAAAACAGGAAATTGTAGAGTGCAACATTCTATAGGAATAAATCCAAGATGAGTTTTGATTTGGGAAAAAAATTTTTTTTCAAAATCCCAGGTATAACAATTTTTGTGGAAGCATATTAGTACACATTTTGCTAAGTTTGCATCTTATTTACTCATTTGACTTTTTCTGAGAGCACAAGAGAATCCAGTATTTACCTACTTAGCACTCATTGAAATACCCTGTTTCATTTATGCCCAATTTCTGAAATATGAGAATCAGTAAACATCAGCTGAAATGAAAATGAGGAGTGTAGCCATGGAGGAAAATGCTGCCCTTTCTCAGTAGGTTCAATCTCTGAACCTTCCCCTTCAAACAAACAAACAAATAGATAGCGAGAAGATAACCTTGAAGTGAGAATATAAATGCATGTTTTAAATACAAACTCAACAGATTAGGTAACATTGGTTTAAAGAGTGAAATAATCCATTGTCCTAGGCAAAACAGTTCTGTAAGACTTGTATTTGATAGCTAGGTAGGATGGAAAGGCCTTTTTACTGGTTTCAATAAATCCTTTTTCTTTTTCTTTTTACAAGAGCACTGCTCAACTCTGGCTTATGGTGGTACCTGGGATTGAACCTGGAACTTCAGTGCCTCAGGCATGAGAGTCTCTGCATAATCATTATGCTATCTCACCCAACCCAAAATCCTTTTTTATTTTCTAACTCCACCCATTGCGTTTGACATTTAATAAATATTGCTTGATGAAGATGCCTATGAAAATTCTAGTCTTGGGGGGGTCGGGTGGTAGTGCAGCGGGTTAAGCACATATGGTGCGAAGTACAGGGACCCAGTTGAGTCCCCGGCTCCCCACCTGCGGGGGGGGGGGGGGAGTTGCTTCACAGGTGCTGAAACAGGCCTGCAGGTGTCTATCTTTTTCTCCCCCTCTGTCTTCCCCTCCTCTCTCCATTTCTCTCTGCCCTATCCAACAACTACGGCATCAATAACAACAATAATAATAACCACAACAACGATGAAAGAAGGGCAACAAAAGGAAAAAATAGCCTCCTAGAGCAGTGGATTCATATGCAGGCACTGAGCCCCAGAAATAACCTTGGAGGCAGAAAGAAAGAAAAAGAAAAGGAAAGGAAAATTCTAATCTTTATTCCATTTGGACGATTTGATCTTCAAAACTGAATTTTTTATAAAGTCAGTATATAAAATGATATTCTGTTGGCGATTTATGAACATTTTAAATCATACTAGTTTTAATTCAGAGTTGTAGAGCTCATCAGAACTATGGAATTGAAACCTAAAAGAAGGGGGTAGCTGGTGGCATACCCAATTGAGTACATATACATGCACAAGGATCCTGGTTGAGCCACTGCTCCCTACCTGCAGGTGAATAAGCTTCATGAGCAGTAAAGCAGGTCTGCAAATCTCTCTCTCCCTATTTACCTCCCCCTCCCATCTCAATTTCTGTGTCCTATCCGATAACAAAGAAAGGAAATCCTGGAAGCAGTAGATTCTTCATGCAGGCACCAAACCTCAGCAGTAACCCTGGTGGCAAAAATAATAAACAGACTAATTAATTAATTAGTTAATTAACCAAAGCACCACACAACAAAATCACAAAGCACACAGAGTGGCAGTCGGGTTGTAGCGCAGCAGTTTAAGCGCAGGTGGCGCAAAGCGCAAGGACCGGAGTAAGGATCCTGGTTCGAGCCCCTAGCTCCTTCACAGGCGGTGAAGCAGGTGTCTATCTTTCTCTTCCCCCCTTTGTCTTCCCCTCCTCTCTCCATTTCTCTGTCCTATCGAACAATGACTACAACAATAAAACAACAAGGGCAACAACAAGGGAATAAACAAATAAAATAAATATTAAAAAAAAAAAAAGCACACAAAGTACTGGGTAGACTGTAAGAAACCCCAACTGAAAAGTTTTAGCAGATCATTTAGACTAGCAGCCAAGGCAACAGCTATAAAACGACTAATATTTAGTACTTATTGGGTGCCAAAAACTTATGTCTTCTTTCCACTTTTTTAAAAAAGATCTATTTATGTTTATAAGAGACAGGCATAAGGGTGAGGGTACATAGCATACTGGTTATGCAAATAGACTCTCATGACTGAGACTCCAAAGTCCCAGGTTCAAGCCCCAGCACCTCTATAAACCAGAGCTGAACAGTGCTCTGGTTAAAGAAAATGAAAGAGACATAGACTAGAACATTCCTTCTGTATATATGATATATGGAATCAAATCATAGGCTTAACATATGCTCATCCTGCACTTTACCTGTTGAACCACCTTCGTGCTTTTTTATGTCTCATTTAACTTGGTACTCATATTTCTATTAGGCACCTATTAGTCCCATGTTTAGAGATATGGCTGGACTACATTTTGAACACAGGATTTATGACTCAGTGGATTAAACTAAAACCCTGTTATGCTTAACAACTCATCAAGATAACTCCTATTCAGACTGGATGGAGTTACCGAGTTCTTAGGGAGAAGATGAAGATGCTTAGCTATAATACTTATGAAAATAAGTAAGTCAAGTCTTGGATTACTTGCTAAGTTTACTTAGCAGGGAGATGCTCAGTAATGAAAGGGAACCTATTAGTAAAAAGCATCCCACTTCATTTCCTCAGCCCATTTTGATAGGTTTAGCTTACCAGAACTCTTGTAGAAATTTTTCTTTGGTGATAATTGACTATGTACATAAATTAGCCCTATTGTCAGTGAAGGAACTGAATCAGGCATGATTTAGTGATGGTAGTAATAAGTCAGAATTTAGATGGGGTAATAAAGGAAGTGCCCACAGAAACAATCAGTGTGTTATTTTTTCCATACCTGACCCTAACAAATGCAATTGGGAGCATTTTTATCAAGACTGTAGATATTCTTCTCCTTGCCATAATTAGCTCAAGTATACAAATGTAGGCAAGAAATTATTTGAAAGAGAAATGTCAATGAAAATAATACAGAAATAGAATATTATCAAAACTATTCCTTGGATTTTGCTTTCAACTGACACTTGAAACCCTCCTTTAAAAAAAATTAAAGATTAACTGTTTTCTCAGCTTTGTATTCTTAAAAGCTCTTCTACTTGATTGCTTCTCAAGGGGGGTTAATGCCTCACTTTTTGACATGTCTTTGTTTATAGCTTTTGTTGGAATTATAGAAAGGGTAAACTCCAACAATTATTTACTGATGGGGTTCCTAATTTTGCTGTTGTAGTAGTCAAACAAATACTGGGTTTTATGAAGTTCTTTTAGAACTATATAATTTATAAATTGTTTAATCTTTAAAGTAGTCTTTCTAGTAATTGACTTGTACAGCATTTTACCATAGCTACCTTTTGGTTATGTGTTGATTAAGCAGACTATGTAATAACCACATAACAGTAAATTAATTTGACTTATGCCTTCTCATCTAGAAGATAGTAACATAAAAAAAGTTATAGAGGTGTTAATTAATAGACTAAAATGACCTCTTATGAATGTACAGTCCATCGTATGGACTTTTTTCCCAGGGCAGAGAAACTAGGCATTTTATATTCCACATTAACTATTTGATTATACATATATATCACTCTAAATCTAAAATACGTTTGGAAAAATGAAATACATTTAAGACTGTAGTGTTTTTTTATATCACTTCTACTTATTTTTCCCAAAAAGAAACAAGATTTTATCTATTTTTGATAAAATTTCAGTGTTTCTCTCCTTTCCTTACATAATTCAGGAGAACATTATGTCAAAAGGATTCTAAAAACTTTGCCTCTCTCCTTTCCTTTATAATTTTTGTTCATTAAATCTAATTGTTTTCTTTGCATCTACAGTCATCTTAGAATGTCTCTGAAAAAGTTATATTCCATATTAGGGTCAATGGATTCCCTACCATTTATTTTTAAACTTACCTTTTATATAGAAAATAAAGGATTGATTAAAAATCAATCTGTTAGAATTTCCTAGTTTTTGAAAGTTTTGTAAGGTTAAGTTACAGGTATGTTACTCTTCAATCAGAACTTTTGCTTAATTTGGCCTTAACTTTTTCATTGCTTAATCAAACAAATGATCTTGATTACAGTTTGGCAAATGTGTTATTTGATATTGTGAACTCTTTCATCAGATTTCACTTGAATCAGGAAAGGTAACACCTGTGGGTTGGTTCACAAAAGGCTCTTTTGTTAAATGGACACCCGCAGGCCATGAGGCAATTACATTTGTTGCTTATACTATAAAAGAGGCACTTAACTAGATCTCTGTTAGTATAGCTGAGAACTAGAGGTTTGGTTCTTTTGTGGAGCCCAGAGATTAGGTTTATCACAGTTCAGGAAGTAAAACTCTGACAGAAAAAAAACAGAGTGATTTAAGTATTCATTTAATTCTTCAAAATTTGGCCCAAGAAGTAAGCTATATCTCACTCAGACTAGGAAAATTCAGATTTCAACAAAAGTAAAAAAAAAAAAAAAAATTACATAGCAGCATTCATTGCAGGTATATATTCCTGTTCACTCACATGAAGTCATTCAAGTTGGCATGGTATATTTAACAAAATGTAAAAAGGAAATGTAATCTAACAGTAGCTGGTTATAAAAAGTAATGAACAAAGACATGGAATTAAAGATTTCTATTTCTGGTAACTTGTGGGCCAGAACCATTACAGTAGTAACCATTACTTCTTGGGTTGGAGAGTTATAGTAGCTTTGAAAAATGTGTTTTAGAAGATATTTAAATATAACATTTTAACTTAATATTTTATCATACTATTATTATAGAGGAAGATAAGAGAGAGTGAACCCAGAGCACTGCTCAACTCTGGCTTAATATCATGTTAGGGATTAAACGTGAACCCTCAGGAGCCTAAAGCATGAAAGTGTCTTTTGCATAACCCTACCCCAGGTGGTGTTATTATCTCATTTCATACCAGAAAGGTCAGGTTCAGATCCATATCAAATATATAATAAACTTTATTTAAATCATTTATGATTTTTTTTCTTTTTCTTTTTTTTTTTTTTTGCCAGAGTACTGCTCAGCTCTTTTTTATGGTGGTACGGGGGATTGAACCTGGGAATTTGGAGCCTCAGGCCTGAAAGTCTCTTTGTATAACCATTATGCTACGTCCTCTGCCCTAAATGAATGAATTTTTTAAGATTTTATTTATGAGAAAGATAGGAAGAGAGAGAAAGAATCAGACACATGTGCTGCTGGGATCGAACTCGCGACCTCATGACTTGAGAGTCCACTGCCCCACCTCCTGGACCACAATGAATGAATTTTTAACTAGATTGATGTCTTATTTACCAAGGAACCAGATGGCACAACTACTGTATTACTCATTAATTTGTACTGTACAAAGAAACAGAACCTACTAGGTAGATTAGACATTAGTCCCTCTCTTTTCATACTTTTAAAGTCAAAATTTGTTTTAATTCTGAAAAGCTCGTTCTAATCTACATTGTGATGGAAATTTTTCTCTCATATATCCCCAGCAGTTCTGCTGTTGTTGTCTTTGGGACTTGACCATTTTGGGATGACTTTTTCAGAGACATAAAATAAGAGGAAGAAACCACAGCAATAAGGATTCTTTCAGTGTAGGGGACTGGGCCTGAACCAGTGTTACACACATAACAAAGGAGCACACTGTCCAGCTGAACTGTCTTGCTGATCTCATTTTCTCTCTTTTTTTTAAAAAAAATTTTTATTTGTTTATTCCCTTTTGTTGCCTTTGTTGTTTCATTGTTGCAGTTATTATTGTTGTTATTGATGTCGTTGTTGGATAGGACATAGAGAAATCGAGAGAGGCAGGGAAGACAGAAGGGGAAAGACACCTACAAACCTGCTTCACCGCTTGTGAAGTGACTCCCCTGCAGGTGGGGAGCCCAGGGCTCGAACCGGGATCCTTATGTTGGTCCTTGTGCTTTGCACTATGTGCACTTAACCCCCTGTGCTACTGCCCCACTCCCGTTCTCTTTTTTAAAAGTACCTGGAGTCGGGTGGTAGGGCAGTGGGTTAAGCGCACGTGATGCAAAACACAAGGACCGGCATAAGGATCCCAGTTCAAGCCCCTGGCTCCCCACCTGCAGGGGAGTCGCTTCACAAGTAGTGAAGCAGGTCTGCAGGTGTCTTTCTCTCCCCCTCTCTGTCTTCCCCTCCTCTCTCCATTTCTCTCTGTCCTATCCAACAACAACTACATTAACAACAAAAATAACTACAACAACACTAAAAACAAGAGAAACAAAAAGGAAATAAATATTTTAAAGAATGTGGAAAAAAAAAAGTAAAAGTACCACTGCAAAAAAGGGTTAGGTATATCAAGACACATGTATGTATGTTTGTATGTTAGATGTAACTACTTGGTTATAAAACTATGAATTTTAATTTATGTAAAATGTTTCATAGTTTTTAAAAGAATGTATTCACATTGTTCTGCCACTTTCTTTTTTTTTAAACAACAGCACGCATCAGCTCTGGCTAATGCTGGTGCTGGGGATTGAACCTGTGACTTTGGAGTCTCAGGCATGGCAGTCTGTTTGCATAATTATTATGCTATCTACCCCCACCCCCAGTTTTTTTTTTTCATTGACTATAGATTCATGTAAAACCCTTCCATTAGTGTTTTTTAAAAATATTTATTCCCTTTTATTGTCCTTGTTTCTATTTATTGTTCTAGTTACTATTTTTGTCATCATTGTTGGATAGTACAGAAAGAAATGTAGAGGGGAGGGGAAGACTGAGGGGTAGAGAAAGATAGACACCTGCAGACCTGCTTCACTGCCTGTGAAGCGACCCCCCTGCAGGTAGGAGGGTGCTCAAACCAGTCCTTGTGCTTTGTGCCACCTGTGCTTAACCCACCCAACTCCTCTCCATTAGTGTTTTTATTTTATTTATTTATAAAAAGGAAACATTGACAAACCGTAGGATAAGAGGGGTACAACTTCACACAATTCCATATCACAGAACTCCATATCCCCTCCCTCCCCTGATAGCTTTCCTATTCTTTAACCCTCTGGGAGTATGGACCCAAGGTCATTGTGGGATGCAGAAGGTGGAAGGTCTGGCTTCTGTAACTGCTTCCCCACTGAACATGGGCGTTGACTGGTCTATCCATACTCCCACCCTAACTCTCTCTTTTCCTATTGGGGTGGGGTTCTGGGGAACTGGAGCTCCAGGACATATTGGTGGGGTTGTCTGTCCAGGGAAGTCTGGTCAGCATCATGCTAGCATCTGGAACCTGGTGGTTGAAAAGAGAATTAACATACATAGCCAAATTGTTGACTGATCATGAACCTAAAGGCTGGAATAGTGCAGATGAAGAGTTGGGGGGGGGCTCCTCCATTTTATAGATAGCTAGTAGGCATATTTTAGTTATATTCCAAAGGGCCTGTGGCTATATTAGTTTGTTTTTTTGTTTCCCCTGAGCCTGAAATCTGATATGTAGGTGAATCCAAGTTATTGTCTGGGGAGATGATGTCATGGCTGGAAAAAGGACCAGAAAGCTAGATCAGGGAAGAGAGTAGCTCCCTAATATGGGAACGGTGTATAAATATTGTTGACTGTAAACCCCAGTGATTTGATATGGTCTGGGGCCCATGTTCAGCTTAGGAGCCTATGTGACCTCTGCATCCCTATAGATCCAACCTCATTCTGTGGTCATCAGTAGGAACATTCCAAACTACCCAAGTATCAACACATCTCCCTCAGGTGTAGCATGGAGTATGTTGTCCAGCCTCCCTTCTGAGGATGGAACATTCTCTACCATTGTTGATCCACATTGAGGGCAAGATCCCATGGGGGCCCACAAAGAGGTTTATTGTGTTGTTCCTGATATAGATGACCAGTAACAATGGAGAGAGGGATTTATTCGAGGTCTAGGCCCATTGTGTCTGTTTGGGAATCTCAAGATTCTCAGGCTAGGGCCCCAGCTGATGGAGTGGCCTGATAGTGACTAAAGAGTCATCGTTAAAAGTATGCCAGTCTCTTGCCCTTATTCAGATTTTGCAGTCCTTACTTTGATAAGGTTAGCTTTGGTGTGAATGATAGAACTGTAATAGGAAGTAGGTGAGGAGGGTATATACATCTAAGTAGACACTATTTCATTATGAACTTTATACTAACTCACTACAGACTATTTTGCATTTTTGCTTTCAGGCATATATTTTGCCCTAATTTATGGATACATGTGAACATATGCTCTCTCTTATGGGATGTGGTCTATATCTAGGTTTTGGGACTTTGTTAAGAAGTGAACCACGTGGAATCAGAGAATCCTGTGAAAGAAAAGGTCTCACCCGAGTAATGAGGGTGAAGGGTTGACATTCCATGCCTGATGTCTCTGGACACAGTCTGAAGTGAACCATGCTGAGGTGGTACTCATTGCATTGAATAGGTTGGGATCGGTGGATACGATATCAATTGGTATGAATTGAGAGAATCATGCAGGAAAGTGAGTCCCAACCTAGAGGTTCCAGGACTGGGGGAAATATAGACTCTATAGAGGAAACAGGAGGTTCCTGCTATCTTAGGGTTTAAGAAGGCAATAGATAGTTATTTCTATAATTACATTATTTGGCAATTGGGTTAACTTTGAAATATCCCTTTGTTAGGATTTGCTGTATCAGAGTCCAGTGGCGCAATCAGCGGTCCTTATACAGGATTTGCTGTATCATACACAACATCACCATAATTTATGTCCTTTGACATTATTTGTATATTGCTGTCCCAACGGTTGCTTCTGTTCTCCCTGGTCTGAGCTTTTAGGAGACTTACCATAACAAAGACTCAGCCTGTGATTTAAAAAATTTGAGACATTCAATTTTCCCTCTCTCATATTAATTAAATGGTGATTTATATTACTACAAATTAATAGGAGTGTACATAAACACCATTCCCACCACCGAAAGACTGTGTCCCACCCCCTGCTAAGCCAAACATCCACCTTGTATCTGTTTTAAACCAGTTACCTGCTATTATATAAACTATACCCAGGCAACAAGATAGCTGACCTGGAAGGGGAAATGCCTGTTTTACCATGCACATCACATAGGTTGGAGTCTCTGGTCCCCAGAACAGTGGGAGAAGCTTCAGTTACGGGTTTTCTCCCTCCTCCCCTTTCTCTCGCTCAATGGCTACATAAGTTTGCAAGATTTTTCTTTCCTTTTTTTTTTTTTTTTTGCCTCCAGGGTTATTGCTGGGGTACTCGGTGCCTGCACCATGAATCCACTGCTCCTGGAGGCTTTTATTTCCCCTTTTTGTTGACCTTGTTGTTTTATTGTTGTTCTGTTTATTATTATTGTTTTTATTGATATCACTTGTTGGATAGGAAAGAGAGAAATCAAGAGAGGAGGGGAAGACAGATAGGGATAGAGAAAGATAGACACCTGCATACCTGCTTCACTGCCTGTGAAGCACCCCTCTGCAGGGGGGAGCCGGGGGGCTCAAACCAGGATCCTTATGCTGGTCCTTGCACTTTGTGCTATGTGCACTTAACTTGCTACGCTACTGCCTGACCCCCCCCAAATTCTTCAAAATTAGTTGCAAAATATTAAGTGAGTTTTTTCCCCTCTGAATAGACTATACCTCACTAAAATGCATTTCAAAAGTATATACCGTTACAGCCAATCAAAACTAAATGGTTCCAATGTAGAATCTTTTTAAACATCATGAATGTATATATTTTTAATTTTTATTTATTTATTGGATAGAGACAACCAGCAGTCAAGAGGAGAGGGGAAAATAGGGAGAGAGACAGAAAGACACCTGCAGCCCTGCTTCACCACTTGCAAAGCTTTCCCCCTGCAGGTGGGGGACCAGAGGCTCGAACCTGGGTCCTTGTGCATTGAAACATGTGTGCCCAACCAGGTGCCACCACTGAGCCCCCAACAAACATCATGAATATTTTACTTGGAAATTGCATAATTGATGGGAAGGGAGGTCAGTAATGGAGGCTGCTTAGATTTTAAAAGATTCACAGTTCAAAGCTTTCTTTTTAATAGAGGAACTCTTATTAAAGTTACCATCAGTGATGAGGCTTTTCCAATCTGTCTACTTCAGTTGAAGCATTGAAGCCTGTGAGATGCAGAATTTATTCCTTTACTATACTGTTGTCTCCCCCTTATCCGTGGTGTATATATTCCAAGACCAAGTAGATGTCTAAACCATGGATAGTATTAAATTCTATATTGATTGGTTTTTCTTTCTCTTCTAATTTCTTTATTGCGGAATTATTGTTTTACATTTCACAGTAAATACAATAGTTTGTACCTGCATAACATTTTCCAGTTTTACACATAACAATACAACCCCCACTAGGTCCTCTGTCATCCTTTTTGGACTGTATTTCCCCCAGTCTTTTACTTCGGTGCAATACGCCAACTCCAGTTAAGGTTCTACTTGTGTTTTCTCTTCTGATCTTGTTTTTCAACTTCTGCCTGAGAGTGAGATCACCCCATATGTATCCTTCTGTTTCTGACTTATTTCACTTAACATGAGTTTTTCAAGGTCCATCCAAGATCGGCTGAAAACGGTGTAGTCACCGTTTTTAATAGCAGATTAGTATTTAATTGTGTATATATACCACAATTTGCTCAGCCACTCATCTGTTGTTGGACACCTGGGTTGCTTCCAGGTTTGGGCTATTACAAATTGTGCTGCTAAGAATGTATGTACACAGATCTTTTTGGATAGGTATGTTGGGTTCCTTAGGATATATCCCCAGGAGAGGGATTGCAGGGTCATAGGGTAGGTCCATTTCTAGCCTTGAGAGTTCTCCAGACTGTTCTCCAGAGAGGTAGACCCAATTTACATTCCCACCAGCAGTGCAGGAGGGTTCCTTTGACCCCACAACCTCTCCAGCATTTGCTGCTGTTACCTTTTCAGATGTATGACATTCTCATAGGAGTGAAGTGGTATCTCATTGTTGTCTTTATTTGCATTTCTCTGACAAAGAATTGGAGCATTTTTTTTCATGTTTCTCGGCCTTATGGATCTCTTATGTGGTGAATATTCTGTCCATGTCCTCTTCCCATTTTTGGATGGGGTCATTTGTTTTCTTGTTGAGTTTGGCAAGCTCTTTATATATTTTGGTTATTAGCCTCTTGTCTGATGTATGACACGTAGAGATCTTCTCCCCCTCTGTGAGGGTTTCTGGTTTGGGTAGTGGGTTTTTTTGTTTGTTTGTTTTTTTGCCATGCAGCTTTTTAATTTGATGTAGACCCATAGGTTTATGCTTGCCTACTATTTTTTCTATATGTATACCTATGATAGTTTATTAATAAATTAGGCACAGTGAATACAGACACACACACACATGGTTTTGAGCAAATATTTATATATAATGTATATATAGTCTCTGATGTAAGGTAAAATTTAGGTCTTTCAGACATGTATACATTTATTTTTTTTTCTAAAATTAATTGGATCTGGGGAAAATAAGTGAGTCAGGTAACATTTATGGCAGTGAAACTAATGATACCATAATGAATACATATTATACATTAGTCCAAACTCATAGAATGTAAACATGAAGATAAATTATGGGTTTGGGTGATTGTTATGTGTTACTATAAGTCCACTAAGTATAGTTAGCATAACATCCTAGAGAAGGATAATGATGAAGTAAGTGTGAGGGCACACACAGGTTATTTGGGAACCTCTGTACATTCTTCTCAGCTACATTATGAACCTAAAACTTTAAATAAAAAAAAAAACCACTAAGTCTTATAAAAGTAGTCTGTGACATTTGTTATTTATTAAAACCCAGTATTTTTGTCCCTGTTTCCCAAATAAAAGCCAGTCAGAAGTATAGTGAAGCAGATTCCTACCCCATAAATTATTTTGGTCTGGCCAATAATTCAATTTGTTGAATAACAAAACTATAGAATAAAAACTTTTTAAAAATTATAGTTATTTATGTATTACATAGAGACAGCCAGAAATGGAGAGGGAAGAGAATGATAGGGAGGGAGAGAGACAGAGAGACACCTGCAACACTGCTTCACCACTCGCAAAGCTTTTCCCCTACAGGTAGGGACCAGGGACTCCTGGTCCTTGTGCATTAGAATATGTGCGCTCAACCAAGTGCACCACCACCTGGCCCCTAGAATAAAAACTTTCTGAATGTAATAAAGATTGTTATTGAGGGACTGGGTGGTGGCGCACCTGGTTAAGCACATGTTAAAATGTGCAAGGACCCAGGTTAAAGCCTCTTGTTGGGTTATGTCGCGGGTGAGAGAGAAGAGACCAGGAACTCATGGCAGAGCAGGAAGGCAATGCTTTATTCACTTGGACGCCCCAAGGTTGGGTGCGGCCACAGCGGTTTAGGCCACGTGGAGCTAGCAAAATGGCCGCCTCTCACTATGCCTCCCAGCCCTTCACCAGGTCTTCTCCTGGTCAGGATGCGGAAGACAAAAGGGGCGAAGTTGGAACAGCTGTGGATTTATAGGTAAAGTCTGGAATGGAAATGGCTAGGAAAGGGGGTGGAGAGAGGCAAAAGGCATGCTGGGAAGGTAAAAGTGTCCTTAGCAACTGTTGGGATGGTTTTAACTGAATTAGCAATACCCAAAGGGATAATGTGGTGGGGATATTTCAGGCATAACAATGATTATGTAAGCAGAGCAGGGGGGCTGGCTTTAAGGCCCAACACCTCTAGTCCCCAACTGTAGGGGGAAAGCTTTGCAAGTGTTGAAGCAGTGCTGCAGGTGTGTCTCTGACTCTCCCTATCTCCCCCTTCTCTTGATTTCTGAGTGTCTCTATCTAATAAGTAAATAAAGATAATACAAAAAAATTAAAAATTAAAAGATTGTTATTGGAAAGTAATTTGAAGTTTACAATATATTAATAAATGTCACATATGATAGGAAGCATTTTTAAATAAATTTTTTCTCTTCTAAATATGCTTAGGGTTATCAGTGAATGGAAATTTAAATGTTATTTACTAGCTAGAACATAGGAGATAGAGTCTTTTCATATAGTAGAAGGTCACCATCATTAATGTTACAACTGATGATTTTATAATAGGCCGTTCTAGTTCTGGATGGTCATTATTAAAGTATAATGCATTAAAAAATATGGCCAGTACAAAGGCAGAACAGAGTTCTTAATTAGAATTCTGACAAGCCCACTCCAATAAAATGATGAGATTATTTGTAATTGATGTCAAAATCAATTACCATTTAGTTCTTCATGAACATTCTAATAGGTCTGGCCTTGGTATTGGCCCCAGGATGTAGCTGAGTGAATGGCTGCCCTGCTTATGCTGGCATTGAGACATGAGGGCACATTTCAGTCAGCATCCTAATGACCTCTTTTGAAGTCTATTAAATTAATGACCCTGTCACACTGTTTTGATCCCCTGTAACCTCTCTTTTGGGGTTTGGTTAACAGACTGGGAACCACGCAGCAAACAAGATAGAGATCTTTTAAAAAATTAAAATTTAAGTAAAACAAAAATGTAGTAAAAGCTATTGTGCAAGAAAAGGGAAAATACAAATCGTCGGGCATGTATCTATTTTGTAAAAAGAGACTGCTAGGCCATTTCTCCCTATCTCCAATAAACATGTTTTGTATTCATAGTACCCACAGTTGGCTTTTCCTTCTAAAATTATGCATGCTATTTTAATTGGAGAAGTGTTTCATACAGTAATTCTCAGTCTGGGTTACAATTTTCCATCTCTCTAAAATACGAACCAGCACACTAACTAAAATACCCAACACCAAAGTGACACCTTCTTCAACCATGGGTAGGGTGCTGTACTCCTGGCCCTTTTTTCTCTCCTCCCCACCCCCCTTCACTATTTCCTGACTTGCTAGTATACACTAAGGGTTTATTTTATGTTTTGCCGTTTTGTTTTAATTCTTTATTGGGGAATTAATGTTTTACATTCAACAATAAATACAGTAGTTTGTACATGCATAACAATAGTTTGTACATGGTCCTTGTTTCTCTTTCTTGCGTTTTCTTATAAAACCAGATCCTTGCTCATGCAATCTTCACTGTCCTTTTTTTCATTTAGATGAAGATAGGGAGAGACACTAAAGCTTCCTCCAATATTGTTATCTCCCATATGGTACAAGGGCTTGAACCTGAGCCACATGCATGGCAAGGCAAATCCTTCCCAGAGAATTATATCTCTGGCCCTCCTTCTGGCTTCTCTCCCTAACATAATCTCTTCCAGTTGCCTCCATGTTGCAGCACAAGAGATCTCAGTTGAGTAGCATTCCATTGTGTATATATATCACGTCATCTTTACCCATTCCTCTGTGACTAGGCACTTGGATTGTTTCAAATCATAGCTACTTGTGTACAGTGCTAAGAGGAATTACCAGACTATAGTAGGTCTACTTTTTAATTCTTTGTGGGACTTCCATAGTCTTCCATAAGAGTGAATCAGTTTTTATTTCTGCCAGTGATGTGTTCTTTTTTTTTTTTTTTTTTAAAGCTGCTGCTCTTTAATTTTAGGTGCCCACAGGCCATGTTTGGCTAGAAGGTGATAATCTAAAGAATTCTACAGATTCCAGGTACTATGGACCTATTCCATATGGGTTAATAAGAGGACGAATCTTCTTTAAGGTACAGTTTTCTACTTAAAAGGCTTGCTCTTTTCTAACTTTGAGAAATATTTGTTTTTTAACAAACTTTGAAATTGCCTGCCATTAACAGACTTAGCCATTCAGTGACTACATTTTTGTAAACATGCTGGCCTACAAAGCTGTAAAGATTTTGTTATATTCTGTTTTAACTTTTTTTTTGCTTGTATAATGAAATGCAAACTACCTAAGAGACTTTAAATATATATAAAATATAGTTAAATATATATTATTAAATATATATTTAAATATATATTATATATATTTAAATATATATATTATATTTAAATATACATATATTATTGTCAGGGCTTCCCCACTCCAGGCCAAGATAAAGAGAGATAAGAGGGATACCAAAGCACTAGAGTATGTGGGAGTAGGGGGCTGCAATCTCAAACCAAATCTTAGAAATGGCAAAACAGGCTCCTCTCAGGTGAGCTATCCCCTTAGAAGTCTTTATTATTATTATTATTATTATATAATAAGGATGGACAAAACTGTGGGATAAGAGGGGAACAATTCCATACAATCTAATTATTACCACCACCAGAATTCCATATCCCTTCACCCCCTTAGAAGGTTCCCTATTTTTCCCTCTGGGAGTATGGACCAAAGGTCATTTTGGGGTGCAGATGGTAGAAAGTCTGGCTTCTGCAATTGCTTCTCCACTAGACATGGGCGTTGGCAGGTTGATCCATACTCCCAGACTCCTTCTATCTTTCTCTACTGGGACAGGGATCTGGGGAGGTGAAGTTCCAGGGTACATTGGTGAGATACATCTGCCCAGGGAAGTCAGGTTGGCATCATGGTAGCATCTACAACTTGGTGGCTGAAAAGCATTAAGATATAAAGCAGAACAATTTGTTTAATAATCAAGAGCCTAAGCATATACAGATGAAATTTGGGGTCTTCATGTTGGAAGGATCTAGTAAGTATATTTTAGGTATATTCTAAGGGGCCCATGACTTTATTAATTTTTGCCTGAGCTCAATAGCTAACATGCAGGTGGGCTAAGAGTATTGTTTGGGAAGATGATGTCAGAGTTGAGAATAGGACTAGAAAGCTGGATCAGTGCAGAGAATAGCTCCCAGATATGGGAAAAAGTATATAAATATCATTAACTGTAAACCCCATCAATCTGACCTAGGGCCCATGTCTATTCATATTTAGGACAGGAGCCTGTGTAACCTTGGCATCCCTGTAGGTCTGAGCTCGCATTTCATGGTCACGGCTAGGACATTCTAGGCTGCACTCACTTCAGGATCAGTCTTCCTTGAACAGCAGAGAATGTTGACCCAGCCTTCCTTCGGAGAGTGGGGCAATTTCTACCACTGATGTTCTAAAGTGAGGGCAGTGTCCTGTAGAAGAAGCCTTTATTTCTAATCTTCAAAAGCTTATTCTCTCTCATTAGACTTTTACAATCATATTTATATCTTCAGAATTATTAGTGTTATCTTAGTTAAATTTAATGATAATGGATTTATCAGTATAGTAAAGATGTGATTCTTAGGAAAGATTTCTTTCAGAGGGCTCATTGTTGTCATCAGCAGTAATCAATGAACACACAAATTATTTGGGCTGTTGAATAACTTATAGGATTGTTTACATTAAAAAGTTAATTATTCAAATAATTTGTTTGCAGTAAACTTTTAAGTATAGTAAAACTACTGTAAATTTTTTTGTTAATAAAAAAGTTACAGTAAACTTTTAAGGATAGTAAAAAACACAACATTCATAGGCTACACATAAAATTTCTTATATAATGCTTTAATGTCATTTAGGGCTTAAATACACATATGAACTTATTTTTTGCCATGAGGGTTATGACTGCAGTAGGCTCAGTGTCTTCATGACTCCACTGTTCCCAGTAGCCTCCACCCCCCAACCCCATTAGCTAAAGTGAAATACAAAGAGGTCTAGACAGACAGAAGAGATAACATATCATCTCTCTGCAACTCATGAAGCTTTTCATATGGTAGTACAAGACGCAAACATAGGATTTGGTACATAACAATTTGTGCTGTACTGGATAGGTGAGCCACCTGTCAGCCCCACAGATTTATTTTATAAAGTTACGTAGAAATTTTCTTATTAACTAAAGATTAAGAGAAGATGTTTGTCTTTGAACGGAGAAAAGGGATGAGTGAAAAAATGGAAATAGGATACAGCATCACTGTGATTAATCACCTTCAATCACACTTTGATTTTACAGATTTGGCCTCTGAGTGATTTTGGATTTCTACGTGACAGTCCTAACGGCTACAGATTTTCTGATGATTAGCGAGCATTTAAATTTTCTGGTTTTATTATTGTTTCCTTTTCAAGTGAATTTCTTATTACCACTGAAACCATGTATTTACAAATAAATGATTTGCTACTGAGTTTTAGTTATTTTGTTTTATTGGGGGGGATTAATGATTTACAGTAAATAGAGTTGTTGATACATGTGTAAAATTTTTCAATTTTCTGCAAAACATTCCCAACCCTAGACTAGGTCCTCCTGCACCAAGACCTGACTACAAGCCATGTTAGTTCAAAGTCAATGGATTAAAAAGTAACCCAAAGTAAATTCATCTTAATTTTATGATAGGAACATGAATGACTACCTCACTTTGACTACTCCTCTTAAATATGCCTCATATTTTAGCTACATTTACAAGTCAGTTCTCTTAATTTTAAGTCCAGTGATAACACAAAGAATCTGATCTAATGAAAAGTTGTTGAGTTGTTATATACTTGCCTCACTCATTTGAAGTACAAATGTTTCAATGAATCTGAAAAGGTCTCTAAATTTCTTTAAATGAGTTCTATCTTACACTGTACATAGTATATTAAATGTATATTAAAAATCTTTTACAGCTTATTAAAATAAATAGTAATATATTATAAAGGTCCGTTTCATATAGCAATACGGTGCTTCTTTATAAATACAGGCAATTCTGTTCTGCTTAATACTCTGAAGTAAAATATAATTCAAGTGTTTCAAATTATTTTTAAGCTACTATTTCCCAATCCAGACTTAAATTTGATGATGGCAGTGTTTGAGAGCTTATTCCCATTTATAGCCATGTGGAAAACTGGGAAATACAAGGCCAGGATTAGCGATAAGTTTGTTTCATTTTTGTAGCTGCCATTGCTCCTTTGTTAACTTTGAAATATTCCTATTGACTAGGCCTACCTACCTACCTTTCTTTATGGGAAAACCAGACTTACATATGGTAATCTCAAAGATTACAGCTGAATTCTAATGATCTGAGAATTGAGATAAGTGTATGGTATTCATATACCTTGAGATGTAGGAATATCATGTCCTACATCTGAAACTTGATAACTATTAGACCAAAGGATGACACTGTAACCCACTGAAAGAGGAGACATGCTTATTTAAAAAGCAAAGTTCTCAGGTGGGATTCATGGAATATACTTTAAGCTCCATTTAATTGTTTTTGGCAGTCTGTAAATATAAATAGCTAGAAATAAGTAAATTCTATGAGTCTGAGGTGGCCTTTATTTAATAATTTTACCTACAAATAATAGGATAAGTTGACAAAAAAAAAAAAAAGAACTCTGCCTCTTTTTTTCTTTCTTATTTTTTTTTTATCAGTTTTACATATTTTCCTGCATGGATAAAGTTGAAAGACTCAGTATGTGTGAATGTTCAAGAATTCCACTTAGTGGATAATTTCATCTAGAATGAAGTAGTTCTATAATTAGTGAACATGTATCACAAGCTATCAAAGTTACATCTTCAGCTTCATCTTTGGAAACACTGTATGTTCCACCACATCTGCAACTCAGAGAAAAAGAGTGATCATCTGCAAAAGGAAAAAGAATCTTTCAAAAACTCCGGAGTATCTAGTTAACAACTTAAAAAGTTTAGTTTGTCTAATAGAATTTACTAAACAAGAAATTCAGCAAGTACACAATTTTTGACAAACGAGATCTCAAGAAGTTTATTTGGGGGAAGTTTTTAATAAGAATTAACTATGAAAAATGTTCAACTGACATGTTATTTGTTCTCGAAATTACCCTTGAAAAATATGAGTTTTATAATGATAACACCTTCTTTAACACACACGCATACATGCTAAAACATGCTTTGAAAATAATCCTTATTATTAGTAATTTGTCTAAAAGTACATATTCTCATCAGGGGTTTGTTTACTTTTGCCTGAGGTTCTTGCAGCCTTTAAGTTCAGTCCCCAGAACTACTTATGCTATCTCCCCATATTAAATTATGTCTTTAAATATAATAAAATGTATCATTTTATATAATTCTTGAATCAAAGAAGCTGATAATTTGAGTGTTTTTATCATGAAAGATTTTATCAATTTTTCTTGCTCAATGTCTTCACTTTCCAAGACTATCTAGAAAATAGCACCAAAGAATTCCTCTTCAAACTATTTTTCACTTGCCTAGTCAATCACAATTTTTATTTTATGTCACCTACCAAGACTGTTCTTTTCAACTGCAAAGAACAATTCAAAATTGCAAAGCCCACACGACTGGCTTTTAAATGTTTCTGCAAGAAATAATGACATGCAGCTAGCTAGTGCTCAGTATTTTCTCTCACAAAGGTAAACATTATCCTTATCTCTGAATTACTAAAAAAAAAAAAAAAAGTTGGGTGAAGGCAGGCAGTGGCTCATCTGGTTAAGCATACACGTTATAGTGTGCAAGGAATTGGGTTCAAGCCCCTGGTCCCACATGCTAGAGTACTAAAGCAGGGATGCAGGTTTCTCTTTGTCTCTTTCCTTTCTCTATTTCCCCCTCCCCTCTCAATTTCTCTGCAATAATAAATAAATGAAAAGATTTTTTAAAAAGAAAAAAGGAAAGAGTCACCATTCTAACTTTAAAAAAAAAAAAATCTTGGGGGTTTGGTAGTTGTGCACCTGGCTGAGTACACATAGTGGGCAAGGACCTGAGTTTAACCTCCCTCAGTTCCTACCTGTATGGGAGAAGCTTCAAGAGTGGTGTCTCTTCCTCTCTCTTTCCCTTCACATTCCCTCTCTCTCTAAATATTTTTATTAGTTTATTTTATTGCCACCAGGGTTATTGCTGGGCTCAGTGCAAACACTACAACAAATCTATCATTCCCAGTGGCCATTTTTTTTACTTTTTTTTTAACCTTTTATATTCCATTTTATTTGATTGAGAAATTGAAAGGGGAAGGGAGTATACAGAGGGGGAAAGACACCTGCACAGTAACTTCACTGCATAGTAATTAATGAGCAGGGGCTTTTACTTTGGGTCCTTACGCAGTGTGCTCAAACCAGGTGCATCAATGTCTGGCTCCCCACTGACCTCCTTTCCCTCTCAATTTCTCTGACTCTATCCAAAATAAGTAAATAAAATATCTTAAAAGAATAAAATTTTAAATTAATATTTTAACTTACTAGAAAAACAAGTTTTTTAACTATTTTCATATTGAGTCATTAATAAAAGTTATTTATTTACTAACTTTTTTTTACAGCAAAAAAAAAAAAACAACACTAACCTAATGATAGCTTAAATACACTCACATATACTGACTGATAATATGTCTAGCCTGTTTTCAAAAAATCTCTTTGGCCAAACAAGTTTCCCTAGTAAATGATGTGTTTTAGTCAGTTCCTTCCATGAACTAGGTAGAGCCTGGTCACTAATCTATTTTCGCAGCAGTAGCCCTTGTCTCTCTCTCTCTTTTTACTTCCAGGGTTATTGCTGGGGCTCCGTGCCTGCACTACAAATCCTCCTGGAGGCTATTTTTCCCATTTTTGTTGCCCTTGTTATTGCTGTTGTTGTTGGATAAGACAGAAATTGAGCGCAAGGACCGACGTAATGATCCCGGTTCGAGCCCCCAGCTCCCCACCTGCAGGGGAGTTGCTTCACAGGTGGTGAAGCAGGTCTGCAGGTGTCTATCTTTCTCTCCCCCTCTGTCTTCCCCTCCTCTCTCCATTTCTGTCTGTCCTATCCAACAACAATGACATCAATTACCACAACAATGTTAAACAACAAGGGCAACAAAAGGGAAAATAAATAAATAAATATTAAAAAAAAAAAAAAAGAAATTGAGAGGAGGGGAAGACAGAGACACCAACTGTGAAATGACCTCTCCCCTGCAGGTGGGGACCCAGGGGCTTGAACAGGGATTTTTGAGCAGGTCCTTGCACTTCACACCATGTGGGCTTAATCTACTGTACTACTGCCCAACCCCCCACCCTATCTCATCATTTTTTCTGTGATAAAACTAACACCACCACAAAACTTAAAGTTTTCTGATCATTTACTGCAAACAGGAATTCTTTAGCATTTCATTTGAGAGATCTAGGAAAAGAGTGGCCCACAGACAAAAAAAAAAACATGATTCCTCTTCTAAATTAATATAGTTTGTGACACCACTTCCTTAGTGTACAAAGTTTTATGAATTGCAGTTTTAAAATACCCTAGTGAGGTTAGTTTCAGGAAGAATTGACTTTTTAGTTCCTACTTATTCTATTCATATTAGCTAATGTTTATATGCTTCTGGGGAATTTAAACTTCAAGTTGATCAGTAAAGATACAGAGCTAAGAGTATATAAAAATTCTATGAAATAGTGAGACTTTCTCTTTTTTTCCTGAAACATGAAGTGTGTTATTTACTACATCCATCTAATAAAAAGGAGAAATTAAGTTTTATTAAGGGAGTGACAGATTTTTTAAATATATATTTTTATTAGAGACAGAAATTGAGAGAGGGAGCAAACAGAGAGACACCTGCAGTCCTGCTCTACCCCCCTTGTGAAGCTTCCCTCCCTGCAGGTGGGACGAGGGCCTTCGAGGGCCTTGACCCAGGGTCCTTGCAAACCCTAGCAAGTGGGCTCAACCAAGTGCATCACCACTTGGCCCCCAGATTTTTCTTTTCTTTCTAAGCCACAACCAAAAAGTGAGGATAAAAACTGAGCTCTAAGTAGACAAGTAGAAAAAGTCCTGTTATGATAGTATAATACCAGATCAAGTAAAAAACAAAACACTAAAATTCTAATAGAAATTCATCTCAAATGTCAATATAGGAAAGATGGAAAAAACTGTCTTCTCTGACTTTATTATCCTTATTACTAAGATGTAAATTAAAAAGAAATCTTATGGACCTAACATCTAATTAGAAAATAACTAGAAATGAGTCATATATGGGAGTATCAATAATTATAGTTTGGAGTGAAAAATACTACAAGCAAAATACAAACATATGTATATATCCAAGCTGTTATTCCTTTTTATATTTTCATGTATCTTATGAAGATTTTTTTCCTTAGAGATAATTCCTAATAGCTTCTTTTTCCTTTATTAGTCAAGAATAGAAATATTTCCAACCTTCATTCCAAGACATTTCTTCAAGATGTATTTGAGCATCCACTGGCCCCATGTTACTTAGGTCATCTTCTGTAAAATATACGATGAGACAATTATTTTGAAATTTTGATCATGAAAAATGGTGGGAAGGCAATTTCAGCCCAGTCATTCTATTTCCAACTTACATTTTAAAATTTAGCTTACTACTGTTGACAGCAATTTTAAAGCTACCTCAGAGACTAACAATTTCAGAATATAGTAGTTCTTATAGGCTTTAAAAGTGAAAACTTGTCCCATTGTTTACAAAGGACAAGGACTGGCAAGAGGATCCAGTTCAAGCCCCTGGCTCCCCACCTGCAGGGGAGTCGCTTCACAAGCGGTGAAGCAGGTCTGCAGGTGTCTATCTTTCTCTCCCCCTTTCTGTCTCCCCCTCCTCTCTCCATTTCTCTCTGTCCTATCCAACAACAAAGACATCAATAACAACAACAATAATAACTACAACAATAAAACAAGGGCAAAAAGAAAGGGAAAATGAATAAATAAATATTTTTTAAAAAACATGAAGTTGATTCTGATAATTCCTTGTGATCAACTAATGACCTCATTTTGTATGTGAAAGAGAAGGACTTTTTTTTTTTTAATGCGTTAAAATCATTAGGAACCTCTAGCTGGTAGTCCTTATGTGTCAAACAAACCACTAGATATGCTTGCTTTGGCCACCATTTTTTTTTTTAAGGTAGTTTATTTATTTATTTATTTTTGACCAGAACACTGCTCAGCTCTGGTTTATGGTGGTGCAGGGGACTGAACCTGGGACTTTGGAGCCTCAGGCATGAGAATCTCTTTGCATAAACATTATGCTATCTAACCCCACCAACCACGACTGTTTAAAAAAATATATATATATATTTTTAACCAGAGCACTTCTCAGCTCTGGTTTATGCTCGTGTGGCGGACTGAACCCCCCCCCCATTTTTTTTTTTTCTGAAGGCCTGCCTCTCCTGTTATCCACAAACTACACCAGTCCCTACTATCTTATACTCAGCAGCTATACCCACAACCTATACTGAACTTAATTTTTTTGTCTATAAAGTAGTAATGGTAACAGTCACCTTCAATGTTGGTGAGACTTGCAGGCTAAGTGTGTGCCAGCTCTAGGACACATGGCAAGACAGAGAATACCAAAGTTTACTTATTTCTCTTTGAAAGGTTAAGAGGTGAGAAAAGGAAAATTCAGCAACCAGAGACCTAGGGTCTGGTTCCTGGCCCACAGTTCCTCCCATACTGTATGCCACCAGCAATCTCTCTAGTCAGTATCACGCAGGGGTGATAATCTCTGACAACCATCCAACAAACAAGGTTGATGAGAGTGAAGAGGTGAATGTGAGTTATAGAAATAAGAACCCGGGGGCAGGTCGGTAGCACAACGTGTTAAGTACATAAGGCGCAAAACGCAAGGGCCGGTTTAAGAATCCCAGTTTGAGCCCCCAGCTCTCTACCTGTGGGGGGTGGGGGTCACTTCACAAGCAGTGAAGCAGGTTTGCAGGTGTCTATCTTTCTCTCCTCCTCTCTGTCTTCCCCTCCTCTCTCCGAGAAGGACATTTTGTGTTCTGATAAACAATTCTATAACTGAGAACGATATTGTGGAGTTGGGTTGGTTACAACACCCACAAGTTGACCTCAACTGTAAGATTTTATTAGCTTTCTAAACAGGCTAAATCTCTGTTTTCTACATTAGAAGGGTTACTTGGGACTGAACTGTGTTCTCTCAAAATTCATAAATTAAAGCCACAGCTCCCAATGTGACTGTATTTGAAGATAAGCCTTCTTAAAGTTAATTAAGGTAAAATGAGGTCATCAGTTATAGTCCTATGGAACTGGTAAACTTATAGAAGAAAGAGATCTCTCTTCACAGGTATACACACAAAATTTGAGTAACAGGTGAGTACATGGTGAGATAGAAGTCAAGCTAGGTGAAAGCCCTCATCAAGACACCAAGAATTGCACTAATCTTGGACATCGTGATCTTGAACATTCTACACTACAGAATTGTGAGAAGTAAGTTTCTGTTGCAATTTTGTTATGGCTGACATAAGACTGCTTTCCCAATCAAATAAGATCAGTATAACAGTACAGTACTTTAAAGAATAAAGCTCTATTCATATGTAAGGGACTGATTTTTAATTGCTTGTAACAGTAATGAGTAATTTAAAGAATTATTTTAATGAATTTCAATGATCCTACAACACAGTTGCACTGTTGGTTCTCCACTGCTGTTTCTTGAGCAAAAGTTCTTCCTGTTATTTACAGAAAGTCCAACGATGCCTGGAATTTCACCTAAATTTAGAGTATAGTCCAGGAAGTATATACTACTGCTTAAAACAAATGTACTTTAGGACAAAGGAAGCAACTATAGATGAGAAGCACTTGTCTTTGTTTTTGAAAGCATGTTATACTTCCTGTACGCTTGTATTGTTCTTGTAGAAGTCAATGCTTGAAAAAACTTACTAAAATCCACCCCCTACCCCAATGAAATTTCTTTAGCTGTCTCACTAGTCTCTTGTTCACTTGCTGAGAATGCTTCCCTTTGTTCTGTTGTGTGAATGCCTGCGATTTAATTATATTTAATAACTGCCTGTTCAAGATTTATTGTAGAGTTACACAATTTTAAAATAGATGAAAAGATTATACAATATTTTGAACTCACTATGGATTTCTATTAAGGTATGTCAAATATTATATCACTTCCTATTTACTGGGTACCAACAGTTTATTAAACTGTCCCTAATATCCAAAGATACAGAGCTTTGTCCAGTGGTCAGGAGTGGTTTGACTATCTCTGTAAATAGAATATATACTGAATACCTTTTGCAGAGTGTATAGTGTGCTAAATCTGAATGAAACTAGTGATTTAATTTCTACATCACATATAAATTATACTTGGTTATATGTTATTTGGTATTCCTCATTTTCTTTTAAACTAAAAGCCTATAAAGAAAAAATACTATATTTTAAGTTTGTAATCAAAAGGACCAGGGCTGTTTGTTTTAGTGGGGAAATGAGACGCTGGTTTAAATTTGAGGGATTGAAGTAATTGCCACTGAATAGATCCTGGTTGGGGGAAAACAGGTGTAAATAATTTGCAGTCAAGTAATTTCAGGATATGGTCTATGTTATAAGTAGCTTTGAAATAAATACAAATTAAGCAAAGCAGTGGTAGTGACAAGATGAATATGCCTGAATCTGATCTATCTTGGACACCTGTAATACATTAATTGTATAAAAAAGACAATGACTCTTTATATATAACCATTACACCATTATTGTTTTAAAATAATAAGTCATAGCTGGCAAAAATAGCTGCCAAACAAGTCAGCTTCATATTGTTCTGTTTCTCCACTGGGAAGCTATTGTTATTCTCAGCTAGTTACTATTTCATGTGAAACCTTTCTGAATACCACTTACTCAAAGAAAGCAGCTTTTACATTTACTATTATTATGATTTTCATGTAGAGGAACTAAGCATGGAGTTACACCTATTTCTTAGTTGAAAGATCAGCTTAGACCATATACCATGATAGATGGTTAAACACAAAAAAATTGATTCATACTTTACCCAACATCAGAGTTAAATGGAATGTCTCAAGACATTCTTATGCTCTGTGCCTGTTTCAAGGTCTCTATATTGACCTGATTACTCAATACTGTGTGCACATAATTCAGATTTCTGTGGGGGTTCCGGTTTGAAGTCAGTATCTGACACAAAAGAGAACATACTAAATTCCATTCTCCTTGATGTGAAATGTAACAGGCAAATTTACCCAGTGGTGTTGGATGTGGGGGAGTAGTGACTAGGAGGAGGAAAAGGTGCTTTCTGGGGTGCTGGTTAGATAGGTGTGTAGCTAGCTCTCTGTATGTTAAACTTCAATAAAAAATATTTAAAGGCAGTATGTTGAGAGACTCTAATGGCTACATTTCTACACAGAAATAAGAGCTGGAAGGGTATAAGTTCAGTCTCATAAGAAAATATACTTTTTTTTTTCTTCACTGAGCACTGCTCAGCTCTGGCTTATGGTGATGCAGGGGACTGAGCCTGGGACTTTGGAGCCTCAGGCATGAGAGTCAGTCTGCATAACCACTGTATTATCTACCCCCCACCCAAAAAAATATATTCTCTGAAAGGAGGGTAACCTAACAACTTCTGAAAAAAAAAGCCTGGGGTAATTAACTCAGGGGAAAGCTAGATCCCTGGAGAATTGTATAATGACTTGAAGAGATCTACAAGTAAAAGGTGAATCTAAATACCAGGGGTGGGAGGTGATCAACATCCTTTGTTGAGAGGCAGGTGTCCTGGGAATAAGCAAGAGCAACTCCCCCCACAATGACTACAAGGAAGAAGCACAAACAAGTCAACTTGTTTGTGTGGTTTTTTTTTTCTTAAACAATGATCTCTGCTTCTCCACCATTGTCGTTATAATTAGAAAATTTCTCTAGCCCTTAAAGTTAACTCACAGAAACCCTATAATTAGCTAAGATAATTGTCTACTAGTTAGACATGGCATCTGCAAAACAAATTCCTTTTCTTTTGAGTGTTACATATTATGTTTTACTTACTATAAGAGGACATTTTAATAAATATCTGAAGACGTAAATTCTATTGCAAAGTTCTGTTAACGTGACACTACTGTAAGCGCTGAGGAGATACTGAGAAGAGCAAATCCAAGACTTACTTAGTCCTGAAATCTTAGCCACAGAATGAGAATAATGGTAAAAGAAAAGAAGAGGAAAGAAAAAGGAGCTATTTGCAAATAAAGTGCATTTCCTAGCATTTGGTGTACTCTTATCTCTAGACCAGTGATGTTACATGATTTCTAATTCCTTTAAAGTGCATGGGGACTGCTTTCTCTGTGGTGGCATACAAGCTTAGTCAAATATGGAGACAAGAAAAACATCCAAATTTATTTAGAAAGCAATGGACTGGGGCCGTAGCGCAGTGGGTTAAGCGTACATGGCAAGAAAGTAATGGACTATGTACTTAAAGATGCCTGAGGAATATAATGATAAAAATCAAATAATTTATGTGGTTACTTGAAAAAGAATCTTTCAACCTTTAGAAGTATAGGCCCTTGTGACCTTGTGTTCTATTGGATTTGTCTGACAACAAGAGGTGAAAGAATTCTGTGGCTCCATTGTCTCAACAGTGGGATCTAAGAAAACACTGGCAGGACTCATCAGAGAGGTTTATGAGCCTGCAATTCAAAGAGATTAAAAGGAAAATCTACGGAGATTCTTTCACACTGAAGAATAACATTAAATAACTATTAGCAGCTTGGTTCAGTAAAGCTTACTAGAGCTCTCGCTGGGTCATTCACAACTTTCTAAAAGAGGAAAGGTTTTTTCAGCTCCATTTGGGAATCAATAAATATTTCTTACTTCTTATAAGACAATAGAGTTCCAGTCTTTTAAAGCTTTTTCCTAATGATAGTAAAATCTCTAAAACATTCAACTTTTGCTGCCTAAATCGTTAGGCTTTTTAATCCCAGGAAACCTCTTCTAATTGCAGCTACAATGCAAAGAAATTAGGAAAAATAAAAAACAAAACAAACAAAAAAAGCTAGAGAGGACTTTAACTTTATTCATTTTAAGGGAGATACCGAAAGTCTCATTCAGTCTCGCATTAGGCAAAAGATCCAAGTCCATCTGCAGCTGTCTCTACGATTCATGTGTAGTAATGTCATATTACTCTAACGATCTAGTCCCCAGAATGCCCACAGCTAGCAATTAGTCCACTGCATTTATCTGTATGCAGTTAAAGACAGTTTATTTTACATTAACCTGTGTATTAAAACAGCAGTGTTTTCCTTTAGATCTAAGTAAAACCAAGTAATGTAACTTTAAACATTCAATTCACTCTTAATCATTTTAAATATAATTAAAATTGTCACACCAGAAATAGCTTTAAGGTGATAGTTTAGTTGTACTTAATAGTCTCTGTTCTTGGAACAAATTCTATTTTGATGTGGGAATTAGAATTAGGCCGGATTTAACTTGAAATTAGCTCATTAGATCATAAAAGGTCTTTAGTCCTTTCCAAATTGAAATGAACAAGAGTCACAATTGCAAAGTTTGCCATATGGGGGAAAATTATAGTGTACGTTTAAGTATGGATTTAAAGAACAGCAAGAGTTTAAAACAAATGCTCTTCAAAGTTCGAATGAAACCTGGCAAGTGAATTTCATGTCAGAACAGGTAGAAAGGTACAGAATGGCCTGGGTTATTCTTTTAAGGCCCAAATATACCAGTCATACTGTCTAATATTAAAAGCAGTAGATAGTACACATTTATTTAAAACTGGTAGTCCACAATAGTGATTAAGTGTTCTTTTATTAATGAATAGCTGCTATATGACCTTAGTGAAATTACTTCTAAGTCTCAGGTTCTTTTTCTCTGAAAATTGAGTATTAGTATCTTATACTCTTGTTAAACAAGGACTAGAAGTCAACCACCATAGTCTTATTGATCAATAAATAGCAGCTATTTTAGTTGTTATTGTTATCTCAATGTTTATGTATATCAGGCCATAAGAAAATGACTAAATAGCAACTGATTTAAAAGCACAAAAGTACCAAGTACCAGAGTGTAGCAAGGGGCAATTCTGGACCTTGTCTGGGTTTCTATTATGTATTTGGTGTAGTGCTATTTTCAGGTTTATCAAAATTCAATATTGTTGTCAAAACACAGTTATTAGTTATGAAAGCCTTTGGAAATACCAAGCACATAACCAAAAGATGGGAACCACAGGAAGAAGGAAAAAAAGGTCAAAATAATTTGTTATCTGTAAGTTCAGTAAAACTGATTTTGGATGAAAATGTCAAACAAAGCTTCATGGAGGGGTTAAAGGGGTAAAAGGGGGAGAGGGAAACTTGAAGGACTTGAGAGAGACTTTGAACAGAAAATAAGCTGTGAAGAAGAATGAAGTTGTTCTAAGTAACAACAAACATAATCATTTGTCTGGTAGCCAAAAGTAGATATGTAACTGGATATGAGACTGGAAAAAAAAACTTAGGGATAAACTTAAAAGCTTCTGTCCAGTTTAAATTCCCAATGAAGGGGGCCCAGCAGTAGTGCAGCGGGTTAAGTGCAGATGGAGAGAATCTCAAGGACCAATGCAAGGATCCCAGTGAGTGGTGAAGCATGTCTGCAGGTGTTTATCTTTAACTCTCCTCTCTGTCTTCCCCTCCTCTCTCAATTTCTCTCTGTCCTATCCAACAAAAAACGACAGCAATAACAACTGAAATAAAATATTCCTCAATTCCACAATGGACAGACAGGTGGGTCCAAGGCACCTGCATTTCAGCAAACCTAGGGGACTAGAAAACATAACCCATCAGGTTGAATCTTTTCGTTTTACAGAATGTGGAATCAATCCACCTCATTCTTCATTTTGCATGTACCTTGATGATTTCACATTACCCCTGTACTTGAGCACATCTGATTGGTATACCTTGTAACCAATCAAAATGTACCTTTTCCAAAACCACCCTGTAACCAATCAGCACACCTGTGCCCAGCTTGAAGGGTATATAAGCAGCTTTCCAAATCAGGCTGACAATCTAGTTCAACCTAATAAAGTATCTCCTTGCCCTCCACATGGTCTTGCCTCAGACTTGTCCTTTAGACCTGCTGCACCCTAGAGCTGAAACACCTTGGAGCTGTACCATGGATATTTCCGTAACACAATAATAACAATGATAAAAAACAAGGGCAACAAAAGGAAAAAACAAACAAACAAACAAAAAAACAGCCTCCACCTCCAGGAGCAGTGGATTCCGAGCCCCAGTGGTAACCCTGGAGGCAAGAAAGAAAAAAAAATCCCAATGAGTATGCAGTTTGTAGCAGGGCTTACAAAAGTCCTTAAAGAAATGAGAATAAAGAATATCAGATGTTTGGCCAGAGAGGTGATACAGTGGACAACATTGGATTCTCAAGCATGAGGTCATGACTTTGATCTTCAGCATCACATGTGCCAGAATGATTGGTTCTCTCTCTCTCCCCTTCTCTTTCATAAATAAATCTTTCTAAAGAAAACAAGACCAATAAAAATACTAATGACTATGAGAAACAACTAGCATTAAGAGTTATAAATTTGGGCGTGTAGCTATGAAATTAGACCAGTAGAGCAAATAAAAAGAACATCAAAATATAAAACCTTTTAACTTTTTAAAAAATCATTTCCCTGGGGAAAAATGATTTATAAGATAATTGTCACATGCAAGCAGTTTCCTGCTTCCCCTTGACAGATCATTCATTTCAACTTCACTGGTGGTAAGATGAGCAAAGCAGAAGTCATCAGTGTGGAACATGAAACGAAAGTTTCAAGACTGAGAGAAGAAATAAGGACGGGATAAGTGGCCCAGTCTACTTGTGATTCATTAATTTCAGCTGGGTGACTTGGGAGGCGGCACAACAGTTAAGAGCATCTGACGTGTGAGCAGGAGACCCTGAGTTCAATCCCCAGCATTGAATGAGCTAGAGTGGTAATCTAGTTCTCTCTCATTAATGAATTGATCAATTAATTATTTTAAAAAATCCCAAATAGAAAGTCGGAAAGAAGTTAATGTAAGACACAAAAAAATTCCCAAAACCCTGTATCTTCTCGTTTCTTTTTAGGAGAACACGGCACTGATCAGCTCTGGCTTAAGGTGGTGCAGGGGACTGAACTGGGACTTCTGAGTCTCAGGCATGAGTCTCTTTGCATAACCATTATGCATAACCATTATCTACTCCCGCTACATCTTTTCTAAGTCAGAACTCCTAATATGTCCAAGTATGTCAGAATTATAACTATTATTGTATTCTTAGGCTTTTGTCATGATTTGAAATGTGTCAAATTTTACAAAATCAGTGAGAAAGTATTTAAAATATATATTTTTTTCTTTTTTTCTTCTTTTTATTTATTTTTAATTTATTTATTTTTTCTTTTCTCAAATTTATTTGTTAGGGAATTAATGTTTTACATTCAACAGTAAATACAATAGTTTGTACATGCATAACATTTCCCAGTTTTCCATATAACAATACAACCCCCACTAGGTCCTCTGTCATCCTTCTTGAATTTGTATTCTTCCCACCCACCCACCACAGAGTCTTTTACTTTGGTGCAATACACCAATTCCAGTTTAGGTTCTACTTGTATTTTCTTTTTTTTTTTTTTTTTCCCAGATTCCCATTTA